>NW_020955226.1:1949825-2059075 GCF_003031625.1 Empidonax traillii
CTGCAAATTTGCTGATGATGGACTCAATCCCCTCATCTAAATCATCGATAAAGATGTTAAACAGGACTGGTCCCAGCACTGATCCCTGGGGAACACCACTGGTGACCGGCTGCCAGCTGGATGCAGCCCCGTTCACCAGCACTCTCTGGGCCCGGCCCTCCAGCCAGTTCCTGACCCAGCACAGAGTGCAGCTACAGAAGATCCGTGTAGCCACATGTGGTGCATACTGGGCTCCTGGTCACCATGAGGGAAGGCAGCTGCCTCCCAGACACTCTGAGGCCAATTGCTATTGCCCAACCCCCTAGGGAGTTTACTCTGTGAAAACCACTGAACAGTGCATGGCCAACCTAGCAGCTCCCATGTCTCTTCTAGGAATCCCCTAAATAGAGGAATTTATTTTTCTGAAAAACATGGGCCTGAAATGAATGCTTGTTCTAGAGAGTAAGGTCTTTCTTTGCAGCACTGATTTGGTTTCAGGTCCATTACACCCAGGCATAGCAAAACTATTTAGAATATTTAAGAAACCTTCAAAGGAAGTTGCCAGAGAGGAGCTTGCAATCTCCTGTTGAATCACCTATGCCATCTGTCCAGAATTTCTGTCAAGAAATTACTATGAAAGCATGCAGCCAAGAACATAACAGCATCCCCAAATTTCTTTGTAGATGTGTTCTTAATGTTCAGGATAATTATCTTCTCAACAAGATTTGGTAATTTAAGGGCTTCGTAAATGTTGAAGGCATTTCAGTGCCTTGGTCTATATACAGATGAAAGCCATGATCATAGAAAACTTACAAAAACATCTCTTGGGGGAAAACGAGAAGAGTTTGCTATATTTACTAAATAATTTAGCAGCTGCATTCCCTCTTTTTTTCCAAGGTACATTCTGGCAGAGATGCAAAGTGTTAATTTGACTCAGTTGTGCTCTGCCTAGCAGACTCCTGGGTGTCTGGATGAGCAGCTGTGATCTCCCTCAACTTCTCACTCAGGGTCATCCCCAGGGCTCAGCATCCTGCCTGCCTCCACTCAGCACCTGCCTCAGCAGTAGTGACACCGTATGGATTACAACTGTGGCAACAAGCCAGACTTCAAGAGCTGTGGTTTCTATCCTGTGCATCCACCAAGATCTTAGATACATTAATGCTGCTGCACTTACATAGGTTGGGCTTTCTTGAATGAAAGATCAACAGTCTCATCTACCCTAGCAAAGCTTGAGCCTTTGATTACTTATAGTGTGACAAACAGGCTGGGAAAAGGGACAGATTGAATGAAAATATTTTTGAAAACAAGAATCCAAGAGCTTAAAGCGTTGCTACTGCCCTGCTAAAAAGATTTCTTTCACTCCACAGGAGAAAGGAAAGGAGATGTCACTTCCCTTTGCCTGTGTGTGTCCCCAAATGTTACACAGCCTATTCCAACAGATAATATCCAAAGCTGATAAAAGCTTTTCAGTCTCCCTGTGATAACCCACATCCTCCCATCACAGGATCTTCAAATTACAATACCAAATTCAAGAAGATCATGGCAAAACTGAGAAACAACAACAACAAAACCAAAACAGTCCTCCTTACAGTGACGATGTACTGAAGCCCATATCAGGACAAAAACACAGTATATTAATGAATTTGCTAGACACTTTATTGTTAAAGGCAGCTTTATGTACTATTGATTAGGTTAAAAATGTTCTGAACAGCTGCTGAGGAAACTGCTAAAAGAACCACAGTAACATGTGGGCATTGAAGCATTTCCACTTGTTATTCAGATCATAGTGATCTTAGTTCACATACATTATTCCTCCTCCTCCAAATGAGGAATTAAAACAAAAGTTTTAACTCACTATAATTTGAGTACACTATTTGTACCCTCTGATTTCATTCCGTATAACTCACATTTCTGATATACAAGTCCCACATGTTGCATGGCTGAAAATTTTATTTTCAAGTCACAACACGTGACAACGAAAAGGTTTGCTATCACAGGCTTTGACACTGTGAATAATTTTGCAAGGTTCCTAGAATAATTCCTGTGTTGAGGGTAAGCCTAAGTTAGGCGCTTATTTGGGTCCTTGATTAATTAGCAGTCTTTAATAATAGAATTTGGCAACCTTTGAAATTCTTGACTAAATCATCACAAACTGTTTCACTACTTAGTTCATATTTCCCTGCCTAATCAAACTATGTATTTTCTTACTTGTGCAAGCTAAACGTAATTGAATTTCCTGTGCAGGAACAATATTATCAGAAATAATTTGTAGCATCATTTGATTGTGTCCAAAAAAAATACATGGCATAGCTACTTATTCAACCCCCTCTGTGATACTTACAAAGAGGGAGAGAGATCGGTTCTGGAGGCAACAATAATCTCACCTTAATTACAGACCAAGACTCCTCAGCTAACTTAGTGTTGTATTTATATTATTGGCCAATTTTGCTTATACTATTTTCTTTCAAATTTCTTCCCCATTCATAGCAAAAAGCTCAAGTAAAGCAGAAACATGAACTTTAATTGTTACATCTTTACCTCCTGACAGAGTAGGAATAGCAGAGAGACCCATCACAGGAAAGGAGAAAGCTCTCTTTTGCTTTTCCTCCTCAATCTTCCCAAAAAGTAATTAAATTTAAAACCTCACTCATAGGGAAAACTACAGCCAGTTCACTCTTAACCCTTTTACCTGCATTTTGCTCAAAAGTTACCAGAGGGATGGCGTAAACACTCCAAGCCAAGGCATACCATCTGAACTCATATTTTTTTTTTTTTTTTAAATCAAAACAAACAAAAACTCCCAACAAAGCACACAACAGAAAACGATAAACTTGTTTCAAGAGACAGCAATTGAAGGGCCAACATAATAAACATTCATCCCACACAGTTATCTGAGAAAATAACTGAGAAAACTCTCATAACTGAGAGGAAAAAAAAAATCCCTACAATACCTCGGGATTTTTCTTCAAAATGGAGTAAGGTTTTTGTTGCTTCTAATCCTTTCAGAGCACACAAGATTGGATATCACAGCTATGACATTGCTGGACTGAAAAGCTATTTTATGTAATTTTGTAGTTTGTAAGAGGCAGTGGTTGCAATTTTCCTTTCCCTCAGATATCTGCACAGTGTTCATGGTAACTAATGCACCTGCCTTTATGAAAGAAAAGATGTAGAACACCATACACATTTAGACACTGCAATATATAGTCTCCTAAAATAATTCATCATATGCAGAATATTATACTTATTTGTGAGATCTTAATGCAGAAGTCCATTATATACACTGACCTACATAGCTCTCGCTCTACATCTCCAATCCATGATTTCTGTATTTCTTGCTCTATTAACACAGTTTTCTAGACTTTACACTCTTATGTCTTCATTCCATTATGGCATTTCTCACTTGGTGGTTTTCCTCTCTGGCATTTCCAGGGGGGTTGGTTTGCAGAGCTCAAAAATGAAACCAGAAACAAAGCCAACCCACCAGATCAGGGATGTGATTTGCCTTTCTCAGAACTGTATCACAGTGGGTTGTTACAGCAGCATAGATCCCCTCTCCAGACATTACAGTAGCATTTGTGTGTATATTTATCGCTACTGTATTTATTCTTAAGGATGTACATGTGCCTGCCGTGCCAAGATCATTGTGCTTTGCAGCCCTATGGAGCAATTAAAAGTCTCACTTAAATACACTGCTCCCAAATGTTTGCTGGTACTACTTGGTGGGAAAATATCACAGACCCTGGGTCTTGGGGCAGGTAATGAAGGAGATCACAGTCAACCTCTACTTCATTAAATTCCCTCAGGTATAGGGCAAAAGCAATTGAAACTGATAGAGCTCTGGAACAGGTGAAAAATTCACATTACCCTATTTTGTGGAAGGGAAGAGCAGTATGTAGGTTCTGGTCATTAAATAACTAAAAGTGCATGTAATTAAGATGAGCAGGACAGACTATAAGAACTTGTAAGAAGATTACAGTTTGTATGGATTTAGCAAATGTTAAAATTGTTTCTCTCCTGTTCTTAAACCTGAGTGTGAAATAGTGACAGAGGGTAACAGTCCTTCCCCTCTGACAGCCTACCTAGGGAGAGGGGGGGGGGTCTGTGTCAAAGCAGCGTGAAATCAAAAAAGACATTTCTAAAAAGAGCTTCTATCTTTTTATCCAAATCCATATATTTCTTTGTTCTATCCAAAGCAAATGTTAAATATTTCAAAGACTCTTGCAAAAAAGCTCCTCTGTTGCATGCTTCTGCTGTCCTTTAGCTCTGAGCTAACGCAGTGGTAAAACCCAGGAAGGTGGAGCCTGCAGGCAGTCTCCAGCTGCTGGTGTTCCTTGGAGGAGTCAGCACTGACCTGGCAGGCTTGAGGCAGCTTGTCTAATATCCATGAAATGATGATAAACAGAACTGGTTCCCAGCCAACTTGTTAAGAGCTAAGAAGAAGCAGGGCTTGCACACTCCCTGGATCCAGGAAAGCTTCAAAGCCACCCGATACTGGAAGCAAGACTGGAACAGCAGCAGGATAGGGCTGCAGGAACCCTGGCCAGGCTGGCAAGTGCTCTGCACGTTAACCAGCAAGGCAACACCGTTACTAGGCTGTCATCGTGGTTTATTTTAATGGGACACAAATGATGTTTGCTTATGAAAAGACCGGTTTGGGGGGAGAGGAGAAACAAGCCAACAAAAATAACTGAACTGTATTAATTTATTTCTAGACTTTTATGGACTCTACTCGAGCGCTGATCTTTACATGGGTAAGACAGCATATGCATCTCTCTCTCTCCCTCTCCTGTACCTTTACCAAGCAGTCCCATTCTGTCTGATTTCCACCAAAGCATGCTTTTAGCAGGACAGACATTAACAACATTAAGGCCAAATTAGATTTGTAGGTATTCACGTGCATAGCTGCCACAGACGCTGTTGATCCTAAGATAAAGTACATTATTTTTCATTCTTTAAATAATTTTAAAATGTTCCAAAGCACATTTTGAAAGATTGTCCAGAAAAAATGTTAGGAAGCAAGAAAATGCTAGAAACCAGAAAATTATTTTCATATACCATTTAAATTATCTAAATATCAGCATGTTTTTTATATAAAACCATCTATGAGAAATAACCAGTCATAAAAGCATTAGTTCAGTTACACTGCTCTATTTTAGTACACTATCCTGCATTGTGGTACCTCATGAGAAAAAAAGGAATATCTGAGAAATGCATTAAGACACTTAGCTTATTAATAGCCAGCTCATTTTCTTGCCCCGGGCTTTTATGATCTAGCAATGGAAAATTTTTCTTCGTATTTTTCAGAAATAACAGAAAATTCCAAGAAATGGAAGTCGCTGCTAGTAAAAGAAGAAAAGCTGAGTATCATCAGGGTTAATAGCTCCTATTTGAGATCCATGAATGATTACAGAGTTACTTTTTTATATCGAACTTTCAAGTTTCATTAATAATATGCTGCCTCTCCAGGACATAGGTGGGCTCCTCGTACAAAGGTTTATTCATCACATGGAATAGAAGAGCTAGAGGAACAATGGCTTCAAAGGTCTCATGCTTATACATTTTGACAGTAGTTTGTTGGGCAAGCGCTCTTTGGTACTTAAGTATAACTCGTCCTACTTCTTCCTACACTGGCCACAGACAGGTCAGTAGCATATCCATAGCCAGAAAAAACGTTTCCTTTGGCAACATAAGAACTCGACCTATAAATCCACATTCCTTTGATTTTCTTATCAATGAACCCAACAAATGTGAGAAGAACGTCCCTTTCTTGGTCATTCTTATCAGCACAACTCACAAAGAGTTTGATGCAAGGCAAGCCATTCGAGAAACATGGGGAGACGAAAACAACTTTAAAGGAATTAAAATCGCCACACTATTTCTTCTTGGAAAAAATACAGATCCTGTGTTAAATCAAATGGTAGAGCAAGAAAGCCAAATTTTTCATGACATTATCGTGGAGGATTTTATCGACTCTTACCATAACCTCACTCTGAAAACATTGATGGGGATGAGGTGGGTAGCAACGTTTTGTTCAAAAGCAAAGTACGTTATGAAGACAGACAGTGATATTTTTGTAAATATGGACAATCTTATTTATAAGCTGCTCAAACCTAACACCAAGCCAAGGAGAAGGTACTTCACTGGTTACGTTATAAACGGAGGACCAATAAGAGATGTTCGCAGTAAGTGGTACATGCCGAGAGATTTGTATCCCGACAGCAATTACCCACCCTTCTGTTCAGGCACTGGCTACATTTTTTCAGCTGACGTAGCAGAACTGATTTACAAAACCTCCCTTCATACCAGACTTCTTCATCTTGAAGATGTGTATGTTGGACTTTGCCTTCGGAAACTGGGCATTCACCCCTTCCAAAACAGTGGCTTTAATCACTGGAAAATGGCCTACAGCTTGTGCAGGTACCGCAGGGTGATCACAGTACACCAGATAACACCAGAAGAAATGCACAGAATTTGGAATGACATGTCCAGCAAGAAACATCTTAGATGTTAAGATTTTTACAGATGTAAATACCTTTTTTTTTAATTTTGGTTTAGTCGGGTTATTTTTTGACAAAGTGATCTGCTGATTTACAAGTTAAACTGTGGGATATTAACTGTGAGAGGATTTTTATGACTGATTTTTCATTCTCACTTTGACTTCTGGTTTACAAACTTCAGGCTCTTTTTGGTAAGGACATTACACCAACCGAAAGGAACTCGAGTCAAGTCTCAGATTTTGTATATTATCATCTATCACACATATCAGCTCTTGCATCTGTGTGCAAAAGGACAGTAATAAGCTATTATGAGCTGCTTAACAGTTCATGCCCCAGCCTCTGAGGTAAGACTCAGACCCTAAGAAACTTTTATTCTTTTTTGACACCCTACAACCGTCTCTATTTAGAGCTGTGTTAATAAATTAAGCAGTCTACATTTGCACTGAAGTTATATACCTACCTTGACATGTATATTTGATAGTACAATGTGTGCAGTTCCCAAATAGCTTACTGATGGTGTAATAGCAGAACTTAGACAGGTAAGAACATCAAAGTCCCATTGGCCTTAGAAACAAACCCACACACTGAAGTATATTTTCATCTACCAAATGATATTTCTTTAATTTATTTCAGAAGACAGTACGTTTCTTTACACTTCCTCAAATAGCCCATAAAATATGTAACACAGTTTAAAAATTCAGTAGAATTTGTAGGAAAAATAATACACAGGAGATGTATGAAAAATTATCTTAAAAATACACGAGAAAAGCATTACTATATTTTAATTTCAAAGCAAGGCAATGTCTCTCGTAAGTATCAATGGTTTCTCAATTAAATCTCTGGCATAGCAATATTGAATCATATTGAATGCTAAAAGTGTTAATAAGCAGCATATTTCTTCAGTGTCAGTCAGTGCCATATTTACCTAAAAAAAAAAAGTAACACAAAAGCAGCTTTGTACGAGTAAGCTCTACTTTTTGCTACAGTACATACAGGAATGAGATTCTACCAGATTTTTAATGGTGTAGAAAGGAAGAATTTAGTCCAATAAAAGAATGGAATCAATTTTCTGTCAATTGCACAGCAGAGTGCATAAGACTTATGTACAAATTTCACAGCTTTTAAGAAGCATCTAGTAAAACCCAAACAACAACAAAAAATTCTAGCCTTTTTTAAAAACCTGTTAAAGCTCTCAGGTTACTTATCACAGAGCCAACACTCACTGAGGTGCCACTCAGGAGATCCCCTGAGCATGCAACAGAACTCAAATACACAAGATTTTATTCAAGTTGTATAATGTGCTTGTATGTGTTTTCAATATGCTTATGAAATGTCATGAAAACTCTTTGATAAATTCAAGCTCTCTCTATTCAGCACCATCTTATAACAAAGAAATAAAATACGATATCACTCAACAAATAACTTGGAATGAAGAGCTCACAGACAAGTTACAAAGATACAAAACTCACCAAATATATTATTAGCTGTAGATGACTCACACCGTCCACAGCACACACAAAAGCCTCATTCATTTCACCTGGCACTACGTGCAACATATGCAAAATTGTTCTGTCTGTATGTTATTCAGGATGTCTGTAAAGTTGTCAGAAATTAACGGAAGAAGAATTTAAAGGAAGTAGCACTTTACAACAGTAACAGAGAAAGGAAGATGCTACCCTAAAAGGTTTGCAGTTTCGTGTCATATTGTTAGTGTTGTTCACAGATGCAGCACTATCATTTTGAAAGAAACTACTTGTAAGTAAGGTAAAGCGTGCCTGGCCTTTAAGTCACTAGCAGGAGCCATCTCAAACAAATCTAAGGTGAAGCTATACAGCAGACAGCCTAAGAGTTACTGTTAATCAACAGGAGCTTGTGTAGCCTTCATAAATTTAAAATTAAAAAAAAAAAATCAGTTATTTTTATAAAAATACTGAATCTCTTGCAGTATAATTAAGATTTATCCTTCCCTAGTTGTTCTAGTCATTGTTAAAGTTGCGCTTCCTGTCAAACTCAGAACTCCAGCTAAACAAGGTACAACTAACTGCATAAGTGAATATATAACACAGTGATTGGATGAAGTTCAGCTTTTCTTACCCAAGCCCCAGAATATGATTCTTTATGAACAGAAAGGAGGCTGGAATTCATCCCCAGCCCTTGGGTAAGTCAGACAGCATAGATGCCACCCTACCAGGAACACACTTTGTAATGATTTGAACCCACAGGCCGCAATCACTTCTGCTATCCCTCTGCACTGTGCAGTAATTTGGGGTTTCTGAATCCACACCTGAATGGATTTGGTTGCCTTACTTCTGCTGATGCTCCTGTGGCCTTTGGTTAGTAACCAAGAGGACAGCAAGGCTCCCAGTCCAGATACCTCAGGGCTCAAGCAGCACGGTAGCCTTGCATTTCTCCTACCACAAGTAGACTGCATTAGTGGCTGCAAGGTATACCCTGAAAATAGTATCTGAAAAAGTGTATTTCCTGCCATTTATAAATAGATAGATCTTCAACAGAAATGTGAATGTTCATCTTGAAACTGATGTACATATTTCTAAGGCATTTTCTTCTGTATTCAGCTTGTATATATGTGTAAGTCTGCTTGCTATGTAGCATTCTGTTATGCATGGAGCTGAGTGAGGCATATTTGTCCAGTGTTTCAAGAGCCTTAAGCATGTGTGCCCTAACTTTTGAATGTACAAGATATTTTTTCTTTTGCTGTCAAGTGAATTTAATGCAACACAACAAAAATCTAATTTTCTACTTCTATTATTTTTCTGATATTAAATTTCACTTGCTTGTTACATTTAAGAGTTATTATTTTCTCTTTGCTCAGAAATTTCAGTATTGCAACCTGCAGACAGAAAAGGAGCAATACACCTACTCACAGAGACAGCTGCCCCTTCCACTTAGTAGTATTTTTGCCACATGGAATACTGTTAACAAACAAATATTTGCAATAGACTTCCTTTAATCAAAGAAGTATTTACATTACCATAAAGGTCATTTTGTTTCACTGAGCATGGGACAAATGACAACTTGGTTAGACATGCTGGCTTCCAGTCACATCAAAAGTGTGACTATAATCACATCTTGATTCCAAATGTACATGAACAAAGCACATTGAGCAAAGCAGGTTGAGGGGGAAGTGCCTCTCTTTAGGAGGAGTTTTTCCACAAAAGCGTTTCTTCTTTTTTTTTGCTAAAACCATGAGAGTATTTGAACAGAAGTCTCAAGGTTCATTTTCCATCTTTCCTAATAATAATGAGTATCAATTTTGATTCTTGATTGGGATTTTTTTGTCTTTCCAATGTAGATGGCAATGGCAATTTGTAAATGAAGAGTGTAATTAACTAGAAAAGCTTGTCAACAGTAACCAAACTTTAGGTGTATCATTATATATGACTGGCTGTACTTATGTATTTATTTGTCTAAATTGTATATATTGTTTTATCTATAGTGTCTGTAGGAGTGTATTCTTTTAGATTAATGTATTATTTACAGTTTTGTGGGATTGCCAGCAAAGCTGCTAATCAAGATACTATTTTTTGTATCAATGTCAAAAATAAAAAAAATTTAACAAAAACAAAATGACAAAATCAAGTGAAAAATTAAAGATGTCCTGTAAGTTTTCTTATTCACTACATTCTAGAAATGTAAATGGTATTATCTGAAAACACAGTATCAGTGAATAGGCTCATTTGTCATAAGGAAGAATATTGTGCTGTAAAAGCAGATTTTAAAATAATAACTGAAAAAATAAAAAACCCCAAATACTACTTTTATTTATCATTTGTGCAACAACTTCATCAAGCTGATGTCCACATGGATCAGGTGTACTACTGCCTTTGAAGCCAAAGACATAATATTATAAGTGGCCATGACAATATCTGACAAAGTAGCAGATGGGTTCATCCTCTGCTTTGCCCTGTTTAGCTGGTTTGGCAGCCCCAGCCAATGAGACCAAAGTCTGGCTGTTCTAAGGCGATGAAGCTTTTTGACTCCCTTGGCCCTACAACATGGTTCTTCTGCTGCCTCCATCGTGTCTTACCATGTGTGCTTGCAGCCATCAAAAGTTACACACAGGAGAAAAAGAGAAAGCACAAATGCCCCAAAACCTACATCTCACAAAAACACAATAAAGTGCTTTGAAGTTGCTGTGTGACCACCAGGAGGGTACCTAAACAGAGGGAAAGGGTCCTCCCCTGATCTCTCATAGATACATGACAGAGCCTTTTACTTCCCCAAGCCCCCCAAAAGCACCAGCAAATAAATGAAGAATCACAGTGTGAATACACCCAGATTACCCAGTTAGCCTCGTGTAGTGTTTGTCTACCAACACAAATATATGAAGATGCTGTTTTTTCTAGCAGGAAGGTCTGGGTGACTTCAGGGTCCTCACAACAAAATAAAAACACAAGACAAAATAACACAACAGTAGCAAAACTTCCCTTTTATTATAAGAACTAGTCGTAAAAATTCCTCCCTCTCTTCTTCCTTATGTAGAAGGAAATACCTAACATCTTGACCACTGGCTTCATTTATGAAACTGAGGGGAAAATAACACCCATCCCTGAGCAGAAATGTAGCTTTTGGAAACCAAAGTATATTTGCTTTGGGTCACCTGTTTCAGAAGCAGCTCAAGCCTGCAACAGAGTTCTCAGGTATCCCAGGAGTGTCTGCAGCAATGCAGCAACCTTACAAACCATAATGAGATGCTTTAAACCAACATACAGTGAAACCCTTCCGATCATTTTCATCTTTCTCTCGTTTTCACAAAAGCAGCCTAATTGCAACACTTACATGGTGTTTAATTAATAGACAGCTTGGAGATATACAGATATTAGCACTTGTAGGATGGATTTCATGTAGTTTGATTATCTTAATTACAAGCATTCTATTCTCTCATTTACTTAATTGATTGTCATAGATTTCCAAAGAAATTTGCACTGCCCTAAGTGAAAACAGTATGTAAAAAACCTTCTCAAAACTGCTGAAAATGGCTTATTGAAGCAGCAATGTGCCAAAAAAAAGAGAGATCCATATGATATGAAACATTGTACTTAGTAACATCTGCTTCCTTTTCTCTTGTTAAGAATACGAATTTATGAAATGGAAGAAGAGGAGTTAGCTGGGGGAAAAAAACCTTATTGATTCAGCTGCACCTGTAAGAGACTTGTCTCAAATATCACCTCTGATGACATGCCTAACGCAGGAAAAAAGATCCATTTTTCTGCTAGGTCTGCACATTAGCTGACTCTACATTATATCTCTGTCTCACCTGAAGGAGCCAAGGAGAGCAAGAGGCGATTTATTTGTCATGCAAGATTTATCCTTGAGCATTTATTCTGCAAAGCCAGCATTACATATCAAGCCAGGCAGAATTATGTGCAGTGGTTTTGTAATGCAGACAACTTTTATTTGGGGGAAGCAAATAGCCCAAAATTGAGGTGTCCTGGCTAACACCTACCATATCTGCAGCTAAATGAAAACTATCAAGAATAAGTCCACCCCCTACATCCCTTTTTCCTCTAGGAGTTCCTTTCTCTGGCCTATTTTCTAATATGACCTCTTTTCTCAAAGAGAAATGGGACCTCTAGGCACCCTAGCATAGTAGTAAAAGCCAGAGGGAAGCAGAGAGCTCCCTACAGTATCATTATGGAAGTGCCAGCAGGCCCAGTGACATCCATCCTCTTTTGGCAATAAAGAAGCAGCTACGGAGGTGAGATAAGCCACAACCAGCACCTGAGCTTGTCCATCTTGATGCATGAGCTATTGGGCTCCAAGTGCATCATGCTCAGACCATGCAATGATTCTTTCTTAGCACGAGACATCGATAGAACATCTTGACAGAAAACTGGTGCCAAAATGTAGCAAGAGCAGAACGGGATCTTATAAATTTTGAGATCTTATAAATTTTTTTATTGTTTATTCACTTGCATTAAAATCTCTCCTCAAAAAGCATCTTCTACTGCAGGAAGTCTCACCAGTTATCCATTATCCACCAGATCTTATCCTCATACACACCTAAAGACAGCACAGTGTAACACTGGTCTCCACTATCTGCTGTCCTGCAGACTGCATTTGGCTTGGACTGTGAGAGGCAAATCAGATTTAAGTCACAAGCCCCATAAGTTTCTATGGGATTTATGCCTGTTTTCAAAGGGCTGAATGTCATCCTCTCTGTCCAACTCAAGTCTTACAGTGAAATCAGCTGGAATACCATCTAGGTTCCTGGGGAAGAACACTATATCCCATGCAGAACTTCACTCACATGAAACTTTACCTGATATCAAACACAAGCAGGAAGACAAATCCCTCCAATTTACCATTAAGTCTGCTCTTTATGAAGACAAAGTAGATAGAACAGGAGACCAAGTCATTTGTAACCTGTGCAATGAAAGCAGGCATATAGCACCAACTCCTGACAGGAGCGGGCTCTGTGCTGAGTTATCTGTCACCTGGCTCTCTGCCAGTTCACAAATATGTTACATTTTGCCCACAAAGTTTGTTTGGCAGCACTAACAAACACATATCACTATGAGAGCAAGAGCCCCACAAGGGCATGCCTACTTCTTGAAATTGTTTGTTTCATTTCCTACCCAGCGTTTGTTTCTGAAGTCATTGCACTGGAGAAAAATTGGTGGTATAACGATGCCTTTCTTAAACATCATTCATCTGGAAGAATCCCAACAATCTAATTTAAGATTTATTTTCTTCCCCCTTGATAATGCAACAAGTAGAGATGGTCTTTTCAAGTTGGCATCAGGACTTGCTGGTGTCCCTGCAGTTTTCATCTCCATTCATCTGACCAGTCACTACCCTCAAAGCTTTCAGCATGAATCTCTTCTGGCTCTAGTCTCTTACCTTAAAGCAACACTAAACCTGCTCCGTTTTCTCTGTGTGCAGGTAGCTCTTCATTTCGCGTAGTTCCAGCACCCACAGAGCTCCCCCTCCACACTCACATACCCTTGTCATAACCACAGCTGACTTCAGGCATCAGCAGATGCTTCAGGGTGGCTTAGCCCTCAACACGTTCTTCTTCCCTGTAACTCTTCCTTCTGCCAGCATGCTCTAGAAAGCTGTCACCTGTCTGCTTTCCTATTATTCTTTCTTCTCCTTGTAAGAATGTTTACTTCTTTCCATTATTAGTTTTTACAAAACTGAGAGTTTTGTAAAATGGTTTTGTAAAATTGTTTGCCAGTCCCAACATAAATTCATTACCATAAGATAGGACAGGCACCTTGACTTTCCCACATATCTGTCTCCTCTCTTTCTCTTCCCACTCCAGCTTTTCGCTTTTTTGATTTACAAAAATCTCTTTAACCTCACTCTGTTGTAGTTTTAATCCGCTTCAGTCTGGTACAATTCTCTGTAATTTTCATCATTCTCCTTTTTTCTTATGTGCTTTTACATAGCTCAGCATCCTCCACTCTAAATGTCCATTCCAACCAGCCACAAAAATAAGAACAGAGGGGTTTTATAAGGAGATGGTCCCTACACTGTCCAGTACCTGGCAAAGTAAATTCAGCCACTTTCAGGGGACAAGTTGCACTTGAAGTAGTTCCTTCTTTGATATTGCTTGGTGTAGTTTAAGGTATATGGGAAAAAAAATAGGCCCATCATCCTTCATCTTGCCTCTGCCTGCAGAGATCACCGCATGGCCTAAGAGATCTCACTGACACACACTTTGTAAGGTTTGGTGGGTTTTTTTTCCTTATTCCTTTTACCTTTCCTCACATAACCTTGAATAGTTCCTCAGAATACAAAAAAGCATTTTTTCATATTTCATTTTAACTTCCATTTAGTCAAGTATACTTTACCCCAGAATTTCAATGTTTTAACCTTGCTTCTGCTCCCTGTGTTGCCTCAATTTTCCTCATATCTTTCTAATAGTCTGACACCTGGTCCCTTCCAACCCAAACCATTCTACAAAGTTATACCCTCCCAGTCCAGGTGCAGGAAGGTCTCGATTCTCCTCCTGTGTCCTCCACTCCTACCATGTCTCCCAGTATCCATTCACCTGGCAAAGGGTTGGCAGTTCACAGCCTTTTGTCTCTCTGGGCTCCCACTCAGAGCTCAATCTGCATCTCGCACTGCAGCTTGCAGACTGAGCTACCTGCACAAGATGTATTCCTCAACAGGTGTCAACAGACCCACGCTATTTTTAAAAGTATGTAGCTAACAAACTTTATATTCAGCACCATTTCCCCTCACAAAAGCCATAAAAAGGTCCAGATCATTCAGGATAAAGCCATCAAGGTGCACTGAGGCTTTGTATTATGTCTGCCATCACTTCGGAATCACTTATTTAGCTTCCAGTTTTAACAAGCTTTGGTTGCAAGATGGTTTATGAAACTAAGTGTTGCTGCCTCTGGAGAGTAGTGTCCTGTACAGATGAGGCTGAGTCTCTACTTCCCAAGCACCATTTTATTCTAACCATATCTGTACTTTCAATTAGCGATTCAGCTGATGCCAAGGTTGATGATAGGCTGCTTTAATTGGTCATTAAAAGGCAGCATTATTTACTGCCTTGTTTCTTGGATTCAGCATTTCTACACATGGGGATAAAACTAATGGGCTAGAATAAAAAATATATATACAGCAGGTAATTAAAATTACATTATTTAATAGGGGAACATACATGCACACAGTGCAGGTGCTGTCATATACTTAGAAGTAGAGGTTTTGGAAGTATACATTTTAATTGGTATTATAATGCAATTTAGCTGTTACTTCAAACAGATGGGTGAGCTGTGCAACATTTTTAAACTGATTTAATTACTTGTAAAAGTATTGGCTTGTGTTAATTGGTGCAGTAAATCACACAATGGTTCACAGATTCCTTTAAAAGGGACTTTGAACATGTATCTATAGGAAAACAAACTGAGCCTTGCAAGTCAGTATTTAACAAAATAGTTATTGGCAGCTTGTTTTATATAAGTAAGTACACATAAACAAGATCAAAAAAGCCCACCATTCAGGCAAGACAAGTGTGCCTAATGACAGATATTGCTGTATAGTTGTATCTCAGAGACAGGTGACTGTTGGAGACAATATATCCAGCCGTATGTGGAGAAGAATGATCAGACTAAGTAAATGTAAACAGATTACCCTTACTATCCCCCAAAAAACCCACTCGTTATGTGTGGAATTGAGGTAACTAGTGTGGGATGATTACTGTGGTCCTTGTTTAGGGCAAAGTCACTTATTAAAACATGAGATAAGTGGAAGAAGGTCCACAAGAACACGCAATAGCCTATGAAATCTCTAGACTTCTATTCTAGTCAACTTAAGGTTTAAGCTCCAGATATTGCTTATTGTCTTGAACTCCAGGAATATCCTAAATCCACAAGTGATGGATATCCTAAGTCAATGAGTAGAAAAATGGCTAATCTACTAAGTACCACAGAAGAGTACACCTGTACTAGACAGCCAAACAAATCTGTAGGGCAAGAATGGTTATCGAGCTCCATAATAGCAATATTAGAAAAGCTTTCTAGCATAACAAAGCAAAAACCTTTCAGGATCCCAGGTCACACTTTGGCACAAAGCTTGCATTAGGGAAGAGCACATTTTACCTGGGGGAAAAAAAAAAAATTCTGGTGCCCCAAAACGTTACATTTTAGGATTTCTGGGATCTAAAGAGAGTAATGAGAGTGAACCCTCAGCAGACAAAGTTACTTCATTTGTGAACAAATCATCTCTTTCCCAGACATTCAAAATTAAACGCTTTAATTTTTTTTTCACGGTTTTGAAATTGCTGTGCTGGAAATGTCATTGAAAACAAGCTTGAACTTTTATCTTCTGCTAAGTCCAAGAGAAATATCACTTCAAAGGAGTGCCTTACATTTCATTTGAATGCTGAGACAAACACTTCAGTAAGTAAACCGAAATCATAAGAACTGTCCATGTTAATACTACCACCTGACCATGTTCTCCCTTTCCAGCTCTGATCATCAATCATTTTATTCTCTTCTTTTCTATGCCCTTCATTTCAACAGCAACTAACAGTCTATTATTGTTTTATGCACCACAATTTTTGTAAAGCTGCATTTTGTTTAAATTTAAAAAAAAAAAAGCTTAATGTGATGCAAACTTTTTAAAATAAATAAATAAAACAACAAATGGAAAATTGTACTTGCATTCACGTGCTTGCTGGCAACATCAACATGAAATATAGAAAAAAAAATGAGAAACATTTTGTTGTTCCTTAACGTGTACTGTGAGGATGGGTGACAGCTCATGAGGAGAGATTAGAGAAAACAGCACTGCCCTTCCCCAGGTTTTACTTTTACTAATCAGGCTATTGTCTGAGAGCAAGGAAACATGATCTAATCAAAGACTGAGTGTTGGATTAGAAGACCTTTAACGATCCCTTACAGTCCAAACTATTCTATGATTCTATTTCCTTGCTCATTGCAGGAGGATTGGAACAGATGATCATTTAAAGGTCCCTTCCAACCCAAACCATTCTACAAAAGGAAGTGAAAACAACATCACTGGCCACAAGGACATAAAAAACTTGGGAGCCTCAGAAATTTTAGAGATACACTACAGATGACAAAACATTTATTTCTCTGAAGCCTATGCCAGATAACAAAACTTTAGAAAACTTTAGAAAAATAAACATGTTGTGAAATTTCATGTCCACCACTGCCTCTGATCCACGTGTTTATTCTCAGTTTGCTGTAATGCCACACTTACAGTTTGCTGTAAAGACACATATTTGCTTCAAGCAATAATTCACAATGGGTAAGGCAACATCATCTATGAGATTTGCAGCTGCTTGGAACACATTAGACAACTGGCAACAGATTTATCTTAACAGTTCATAAAGTACACATCTTTGAAACTGCACTTCTAATTGTATTAGGACCCACAGCATGATGAAAAGCAGCATTTTCAAAAGGTGTAGTGTGCACTCCATCCTCTTCTTACAACTCATTCTAACATGCTTTCCAACAAATTCATTTCAAACAGTGCATATAAGCCAAAAGTACACGTTTGTTATATCAAATTTAAATTACAACATAGATCTAATTTGACCATAAACCACATGAGATTTTTTTCAACATATGTCACCAATAGGCAAAATTACTAAAACTTACCTAATATTATTTTTTCTGGAAAAAATTTTTCCATGCTAGTTTGAAAGAATATCCAAAACAGAAAGAAGCTGGTAATATAAATGCAAATGGCATACACCAATAACTTAGCTTCACCCGCCTGATTATTAAAATGGAGTATATATAGGTACCATTTTATATCTTGCAAAGTGCATTTATGTCCTTGCCCCTAAATTTGTCACTGTCTGCACTTACCAGGACATTATATACGAATAAGCTTCTAAAGGGTTCTCATGGAGATGTGAGCATGGAATTGACTAAAAAGGTTTTGGGTTTTTTTTTTTTCCAAATGCCTTTAAAAGTAGTAACAAATCATTAATGTGCACAGGTTTATTTTGTCAAGCCGTAGTAATGCTCCATTAGCTTAATTTGTGTTGACAAACAAATTCACGTGCACTGCTTTTTATGTGAAGGGATGGTTGCATCACCAAATAACCTTAAATTCCTTTACATTTTTGAGATGTCATAACTCTCATCAAAGGAAAGAAAGCTGGATCAGTGGGGTCTACAGAAGGAGAGAAAACCATGACAAAACTAAAAAAGCCTCTTGCTCAAAGTAAATCTAAAGAATGCAACACTCCTATGCAAGAGCAGCATCTTTTGTTAATGAATCTGAATTATTATTTGGATGAAAAAAAACCCATGTAACCATTTGGTTTCTTTGACAAACAAATTCACTTTGTTTTAATTTTTAACATCCAACAGCTGTCTTCGGTTTAAATTTGATTTGTCACAAGGTCACTGGAGTGCTCTTCTGATTGGTATTTTTAGGTCTTTGGCTTATACTAGGAGAGAAATATTAAATTTACTTCAGTACTGTTATTCTTAGCATAAAAATTTATGTTGCCTAAAACAATTTATAGGGCATATGCAAATGTAACAGCCCTAGTCATCTTTGCATTTAAATATATATAGCCTAACTGTAAGACTTTATCTGCAATTATTTTATGAAAAATTAAAAACTTTGTCTATGAAAAAGCTTGAGTATGCTGACAACAGAATACAAAGATGATAAAAAAAGGGAAAAAGTAACACTCACTTGTTTACCTAAACACAGCCCTGCTTTGATTTCCACAGACCAATCCATGCTAAACTACGTTCAAATAGGACAGACCTCAGAGATTCAGACCTTTGTTGGCCTTATAAATTCACACACATAAATACATACACACAAATCTGTGAATACAAAGCAGTTTTAAATGAGTAATTTATGTAACACTAAACTGTAGCTCAGTAGCTGTCCACCAAGAGTCTAGATTTATCTTTTCAACAATTCTTCTGGTGAAAAAAAAAAGAAAAAAAGAAAATATCAAGCAACACATAAGTGCAGGACTTTTCTCACCCTTCCATCTTTTGTGAAGCATCAGGCTTATGGTTGACTTGGCAGTGCCCCAACTGACAGGCAGATTTACAAGGTTAGCACTGAACCTAATCAGAAACAATCAGAAAACTCTTTCTCTCTGGTGTCATTTTCTGCTTGGATAGCTCTGCTATGCTATTATAAATAGGAAAAGCTTGCAGCACAAGCAGGGTGGAAGACTTCAGGGAGATTTTAGTAATCACCTTCCATTCAAATCACACCTACTCTTTAATCATGATTGGATCCTTTTCCATTTTATAGCCCCAGGAGTAAACTGAGGAGCTCATAATCAGCACAGATTGGGAGTGAAATTTTAGTCCCGTTGAAGCTATTGTGAAGGCTTATTAATTCATGGGACAGAGATTTCAGTAATGGTCCTTCCCTCTGGATCCTCTGTTCTAATTTAAGGTGGATTTCTCCACCCTCCTCCTAGTTCTCATAATATAGAATAAACGCTCCAGTGAAGTTAAAGTTTGTTTTAATCAGAGGTGCTCCAACAAGGAGGTGGGGAAAAAAATAAGAGAGAGAGAAAAAAAAAAAAGTCCTGAATTCAGCAGGATTCTCAGTTGATTCTATGAGATGCTGGGATTAGTTTCAGGTTTAACAACCTCAATCAGATATCTACTGCACTTTTCCTCAATGTAAACACTTAGTTCACAAAAACCCTTCTGTAGAGCTGAAAAAAATGGTTAGGAATTTTTAATTTCTCAAACTGCACATTTTTGCACTGTCAGAAAGCTGCAGCTTTCAGCTTATGCTGAAAAAAACCTCTGCAACTGACACAACCTAGAAAACCCTAAAACATAGCTCTTGGTGTAAGAATAAAAGTCCTGCAAAAAAACACATTGCAAGTTTACCTTTCAGAAGGTATTTTTTATATCAGAATGGAGCACTGCTCAATTCTTGCCTGGGCATGTTGAGGGCCAAAGGCCCCAGCTCACTGCGAGAGTGATGAGCAGCATCAGCGAGGTGGGATGCACTGCAGCAGGAAGCAGGACTTAAACCACAGGAAAGCTCGGGAGAAGAGGAAGGACTGACACCCACACCTCCCTTGATCTGGACAAGGTCATGTTTGCTGACCATTAGATTTTATACTTTGTTCTTCAATATAGTATTTAGTTCTTTCTGGGTCAGTAATAGAGCACTGGCACAATGCAGGGCATTGGCAAAAGATATAATTTTTCCAGAACGAAACAACCAAAATTTTAGCAAACTTAATAGTACAAATATCAGCAGGTTCAGGCAACAGTCTTCAAAAACTTTTCTTGCCCCTAACATTACAAATTATTTACGTTTTTTTGGTGGGTTCCCCCCCCAATACCAGACTGCTTCCTAAAACCCATTCCAAGCTTTCAAAAACAGAGATGCAAGCAGAAATGCAGGCCTCTCCCTTAAAGAGGCAGTTCAGCACTACACACTGCATCTTCCAGAACAGAGAAGTTTTACTACTGGGAGACAAAATCTTTTTGTCTACTTATTTACTTATTTCTATATGACATGAGTAGCACAGAGTCCACCTACTCAAAACCACTAGACCCTCGCTGCTTCTTCTGCTTCATTTCTTCAGAATAGCCTGTTGATGACAGCTACATGCACTGCTTTTCATGTGAAGGGATGGTTGCATTACCAAATAACCTTAAATTCCTTTACATTTTGAGATGTCATAACTCCAGCTCTCATCAAATGAAAGAAAGCTAGATCAGTGGGGTCTACAGAAGGAGAGAAAACCTTGACAAAACTAAAAAAGCTTCTTGCTCAAAGTAAATCTAAAGAATGCAACACACCTATGCAAGAGCAGCATCTTTTGTTAATGAATCTGAATTATTATTTGGATGAAAAAAACCCCATGTAACCATTTTGTTTCTTTCCATAAGAATAAATAAATAAAAAAGCTCTGTATTTGAAAGATACCTGGTTTTCATTAATTCTTAAAATACATACCTATGGGAAAAAAAGTAAGAAAAGAAAGGCATGTATTTCCCATCTATTCCAATTCTATTTCTTACAGCTGTTTGTCCACATAAATGCATCCAAGTGCATAAGTGATTTTCTACACTCTACTGAGACAAAAAACAAGCATAGCCTTTCAAATTCACATTTGAAAATCAGATGACAAAATATTCATGTCCCAAGAAGAACCAGATTTTCTAAATATTGGTTTATGCAGTGAAAATTACATTTCTCCTTCTTACTACACACTCTTCCAAATCCCTGTATTTGCTTGTTGATTCATTTTCCATATTCTGAATGTTATTAGCAGTAGACAACTTCACAACCCCTGAGTTTGATTCAACATCTCAGATGACAATGACTATGCAAGCAGCTTGATGAGCATCAATCTAACAGTCATAAAGCAGCTATAAAACCACATTTTTATGTGCAGTGCAATGTTACTCTTAGTCATTGAGGGGAAATAAAAAACTAAAATGTCACAATACTCAACTAATATGTCTGGATATTTCATCAGCTGGACCACTGTATAATAAAACTTGGTTGGAGTTTTCATGGTTTGAGTAAATCTAGCTGCTCATTAGCAGAGCTCATGGATAGGGAACTTGAAGAGATAGGCTCCTGCTGCTTTTCCAACTTATTTTAAAGTAATTAGTATTCTTTGTGCGTGCACATGCATGAGTACATTGCAAGAGGGTGGAAAGGCTGCCCACTTGATGCAGTGCAAAAACCCGCAGCAATTGACTGAATAAAGTTATATCACAACTGACTCAGAGGAAAAAAATAGACCAACTGCTACTCATTATCAGCAAGGTCTTCATTTTTCTTTCAGCTTTGATAAAATACGGAGGATGAGGGGGGAGCAGGCAGCAACATCCTCTGCTCCTGCTAAACAGAAATCAGCATTTTGAATGCTCTCAATTAGCAGTGTTTTAGGTCTGTGTCACATTGCTCATCACAGCTAATTGATTTCAGGCGCAGGCCAGTCTCACCATCCAACATCATTATGCAGAGGTAGGTGATGAAAAGGAAAACAAATCTCTGATTGAAGAAAAGCATGAGGGAAAGGCACACCATTGACAAGCTGCACACAGCATTTCCTTCTCAGAGAAATAACAGTGTTTAAAAACATTCCGAACAGATGCTCCACAATCAAATTTTATAGGACCATTCTGGAAGCCCCAAAATCGGAGACGTGAAATTGGACCAAGCTGGGTGAAGAAACACAGTCTTTATCTCAGGAGAGAACATGGAGAGAGAAAATCCAATTATGTTTCCTGACTTATTTCCCTGTTCCCCCTTCCACTTCCATGCACAAAACAGAAAGGTGCTCTGGGGCAGGGAAGTCTACAGAGGAAATTGTGATTGGACATAAGATTGAAAGCAAGAATACTTATCCCAACTAGCTAGCTGAATTTCAGTTTGAACACAAAACTGTATTGTTGGTGGGAATATCTGAGGTCAGCACTCATCAGAAGAAACAGACACGTGCTCCTGTTCTCTTGGCACGAAAAGCATATGGTGCCAGCGGGGGAGGCAGCTTTTCTGGCCTAAAGCCCATGCTGGAGTCCCAGGAGATAAAAAGCTGGAAATGTCCCTCTTCTCCCACTCCTTTACACTCCAGGCCTAGTTACGTCCTGATCTAAATTCTACATTTACATTCATCCTTTCTAACACTTTAAAATAATAACTACAGAACCGTGTTTCATCAATGGACTTTCATCTCAGCCCACAGAGCTACATTCAACAAACTGAAGCAGAGCCCACTGGCATGGCTGGCTCCATGGATACTGACATTAATCAGCCCACAGAGCCTGCAAGTGCCCAGCTGCAAGCACTGGCATATAATCACCAGAGATGATTATATTTTTAGCAGCATCTAATTAGGTCCTATTTTCTTGGCCTTAGACACAACTATAGGGTAGCTCACTTGTTACAGCTTCACCTCATTAATTAGAGACCTCTTCCTTCAAACACAGACACATGCTGCAGCCAGCAACACCTTTCTAACAGAGGCACCACAACTCCTTTGGGGCAAGTCATGTCATACACGTGAGAACTTTACCCACCTCCTAAATGCTTTTCATGTAAACATGAATAAATGAATAGCTGCTGATTTTCTTTTCGCATATTATTTAACAGAAGATGCAAACACACTATTCAGGAAGAAAATTCCTATTGCATGTAGCATTTATTTCTACTGTATCACTGCTTGCACAGCTTTCTAATGCAACATAGCATATATTTTTACATTTTTTTTCCACCTGTATGTACCAAGAGAATAAACTACTCATAAACTAATTTTAACAGACAATAAGGCTTTAACTACCTTTTCTTTCTACTTTTTCAAAAACTAATATTGTTCACTTTGTATTTATTCACAGTATCTTGGCAGCAACAACAAAAAAAAAAAATTAGGAAACCAACAGAGAGATAAATAACACTGCTGCACGAATTTGCTGTCTCACTGAATCAAGGAAGCCCAGTGAAGCATCGCCACGTTTCTACATCAGACTACAAGTGAGCAACAACTGTTGCCACTTTATCTTGGCACAATACTGCTGATTGCCACAATTAAAGTATTACATTCTTTATTTAGACACCTCCTGCAGCCCTAACCAGCACAGCAGATGAGCGCTTTCAACAGTTGCTATTCATACCCCAACACCTTTTCCCCAGCCTTTGGGGAAGCATGTAATGAGTGGAACAAGATTTTCATCCAACTCTATATTCCCACTTCTTTTTGTCGATCTGTGAAAACAACAAGCTTCCCTGAACATTTTTTCTTTTTTTTTTTTTTGGTCTGGAAAAAGAAATCTAACCAGCTAACTACTTTGCAGGTGGATTAATCAATAGTGGTGCAATGTTTAGAGAAGTCTACATTAACATATGTAACAAAAATAAACCAATTGCAATGCTCAGCATTCAACTTCTCCCGGTCCTGCTGAGCAACCACCCCACTGCAGGTTATCAACTGTGTCACTGGTAGATGCACGTTTGTTTAAGGTTCCTTTTCAATTTACTCCATACTCCAATACAGAGGTGAGGAATCAGGCCGCCCTCAGCCCAGACATGATGTGTTCCCACCCGGCACAGCCGAGCTCCCCGGAGGCAGGACCATCCCCACACTGTCGCTGGGGCTGGGGCCGGGCCCCTGCCCACTGCACCCACAGAGACACCCTGGAGCCAAGGCCGGCCACAGTGCCCAGGTCACTGGGGAAAGGTTCACTTACCGCTGTTGTTCGGCTGCTCCAGAGCTGACAAAATTCACCCCTGCCTGGGGTTCGCCCACCAAGTGCTCTGAGGGCACCAACTGCCCCCAGAGGCCTGATCAGCCCTAACGCGCCTCAGCTGGGACCACCCGCCCTACCCCGGCCGTCCCTTCTTTTCTCACACCTACCCGCACCCCACAGGTGCACAGCTCCAGAAACACAAATTATTTAAGTACAAACACCTTGGCAGTCTTAAAAACGGCTTCTGCAAAGCACTGGAGAGCAAGCAGCAATTGTTTCCCTCCTCCTCAGGTGTTGCTCATAAACAAAGTAAGGGTGGCGGCCCTTTGTAACACCGCCCTGCAGCACCGCTGTGCCACCGAGACCCACACAGAGCATGGAAATTCGAAACACAAATCAGTTTGTGCAATACACTTTTATTTTTACTTTATTTTTTTAACCTTTGCAGTCATCTTGGAGTAATCATCATGTAAACAGTAGGATGGGATGGGATTACATTGAGTCGTATGCAAATGGTTCTAGAACACCTCAACGATTATGACAAGGCATTATAAATAACTTCTCTTAATAATATATATTTGCCATTTTCAGTACATTACAGAGCTGCCGCTTATCTAGGATTAGCTAGGAAGTAGTTTAAATTGTAACCTCTGAGAAACGTCTCCAAATTTGGAATTCCTTCTAAGGTTCACTAGCTCCATAACATCTATGTCACAGGTTAAGCAGAAGACTATTTGGGTCAGAAGTGTTTTCTTTGTAACTGAGTTTTACTTGATCATTGCACAAAGCCCTATTATTTTCACTCCACCTTGGTATTTTACAGAACTTGAAATAAAGCTTCAGTTCCGTTCTTCAAGTTTTTATCACCTGTATGAAACTGGTTTCTATCATTAAGGGTAAGTCGGATCAGAGATGGACACAGTACGCATTCTACCTTAACAACAGTTCAGAATAGCTCTAGCTCAGAGACTCCCCAATAAAGCATAGTCAAAATACTCTAACACCTTTGCTACTCTATATCCCCTCTTTGCTCAGATAACTATATATATTTATATATATTGTACCACACGTATGGTACTTAGAAAATGGAGATTATTTATATAAGCAGCCTCAGGCACATTCTTAAAACATTAATATCTGCAAGGCACCTCCCACTCCCTTAACAATCAGTTTGTAGACTGGTTTTTTTGACACAAAACCAACAAAAGTTTGCTAATGCCGAATCAATTAATTTCAAAAAACCTCTAGAAGTTACCAAATACTTCAAAGACATACCTGAAACTTTTTAAATAGTGGGAGATTAACTGCAAATAGTACATAATCAAGTCAAATAATTTTCTTATTACTAGTATGTGTAATGCATAAATATATGAAAAATAAAATTCACAGTAATTTTTAAAACTAGAATTCAAGTTTGGCTAATAATTCTAAACTTTTGTATGTATGTTAATTTCTAAATAGAACAGAACAGAGGCAGTATTATCAACCACAAGTACAGGTAAAATAGTATCACTCAAAGTTTATGAAAGAAGTAAGCTTGATAGAAAATTCCTTTTTTAACCAATAAATATAGCCACCTGAGTGTACTTCCACAAGCTTTTCACTTAAGGGGAATCCAAATCATCTGCTAAGAGACATTTAGGAGCATTTTGAATGTTAACAGCAGCAGTGTAGCTGTGGGCTTTGCTTGTTCTGACTTTATGAATTGCTAGATAATGAAGCAGAACTCAGTGTGTGGTGCATTAATTTTCCTTTGCATCTAAGCTGGCCTCTTCGCAATCTCACAATTCGGCTTGGGGTCAAGGGACAGACATCAGCTGACGCTTAACTGAGCAAAACCAATCAGTTTCACTTCATCGGGAATCTCAGTGCCATCACAGCCAGAGGCCTGCAAGTACAAACAGAAATGTTTAGCATATCACTCTACAACAGAGGATCTGACAGCCAGGATATAAATTTTCCCCGTATCACCTAGTCAGCAAATACCTTAGTTGAATGAGTTTTCAGACTGTTTAATATAGCCCCTGTCAACATCAGCCAATTGTATCCTTAATTTTAGCAAACCACTGTAATCAATATTAAAGATTATGGGAAAAAATACTGGAAAATGAACAATGAAATAGCCAAGTTCTTTAAACCAAAATTTCCCGACTGGAGCCAAATTTGTTTTTCCATGTAAGTATGCTGTCTACTCATGAAGAGCAATTAATATATATATATAGAATCCACTTTTTACCACTGTGCTATACACAGCAAACGTCTCATGAGTCCAGCCAGCAAGTCGGTTTGGAATACCAACCAACTAAATTTTTATATAAGAAACTGAAGCAGTGTACAAAGAGTGAATACTAAGATTTGCAAAAGGACAGCTCCCTTCTGACAGTACAATCTAGTACTTGAAACTGTATAGTTGAGATTCTTCAGTAAAGCCTGTCACAACACAAACTGGCACAAGAGATCAGTTTCACACATAATGGTAAGGACATAAACCCACCTTGCTCAGGACTGAACTGTTACTTTAGGTCTGCTTTAAATACAATCATGCTGGAGGCAAAATATTTTTGCATTTTCATATTTAATTTTTTTTTTTCTGTAGGACAAAAGTGACTACATTTTAAATAGAGTTTTTCATGCATTTTTATCTGTGTGGTAGACAAAACAATAATACAACTGGATTAAAAGTGTGTAGTTCTAACCTACTTATGACAGATGCCTTCAGATTTTTTTGCATATCACAAACAATCCCCAACAGAATGGTTGATTCACCCTATAAAAATGCTCTTGAACCTTTCATGCATAAGTAGCAGTCGAATCCTTTAATAGACTCGGTTCATGTTCACGCAGGATAAGGTAAAGAGCTCTCAGACTGTGCATACAAGGTGTGCCAAGTGACATAATCTGCTCAGTTTTCATGACCAAAAATAAACTGTGTTGCCACTTGTGGAAGCATTACATCAGGCTACTCCTTTAAATTTACTTTAAAGCAGACACAGAGAACAGAAGTTCTCTCTTCAGATAGTATTTCACAGCTGTTATTTCACTGAAGCAGCAAGTTAAAGATCTGAGATCATCACCATTGGTTACTATTAAGATATCTGAATTGTTCTTGGATTGGAATTTACTAAATAAATGCAGTTTGGATTTTGCACTTGAAATGTGAAAAAGAGCTAATATTACTAACATCATTCTACACTCTAGCTAGCTATCAATCTTCTCAAAGCCATGTAAGTAACATACCTAGATGCATATAGATTTTTAAATGCCTTCCTTACCAATAAATACCATCTTATACCTATTTAATGTACCTGAAATTTATTAGCTTAGATTTTGTGCTTAGTGTAAGTACAACTACTATACACAAACTGCAACGTGAAAGTATTCAGTAGTGACTGAAAGCACTCTTTCGTTAGTGTTTTTTCCCACCCTTTCTCATAAAAAAAATCCTTACATAAAATGCAAATTACGCTGTGCAATAATTTTATGTTTCCTTGAGTGTTGCCACAATTACTTGTGTATTAAAGCAGCCTCCTTCCCTGGATCCTGCAGGGAAGCCTTAATTCTGTGTTAGTCAAGACAACTAAGGGAGATTTAATACTATATATGTTCTGCAGAATGACATCATTTTAAGATCAAAGATACACTATTTCAAAAATACACAAGAGGGAGAATCCAACCCCTGCCATCCAGGCACCTCACTTTAAAAATGTTCTTTAACATTTTGGTAATAATTAAAGACAAAAATAGGTAAGACATAATTTTTTTCCCCTTTTTTCTCCCCAAATATAAAATGTTTGTTGTTTGAATAGAAATACTCTACATCAGCAAAAGTAACCTGCAAGCAGTAAGATACTAACCAGATTCTTTGTCCACAAATAGCAGTAACTAATCCTAGACTAAGGAGTACTTTTCAATTGAATTCTCTGAATGCATATAGGATTAGCTACATTTAGACCTTGAATCCCCATTAAATATTTACCAGCAAAATGTACTTTAATCATGTTGTATACAAACACTCTCAAATTCAGTGAGATCTTGCTAAGAGGTAGCAAAGACCCAGGGGGGCATACAAAGATATGACACAGTTCTCCTGGCAACAAGTAATTTAGCAACTACACAGTACAGAAACAGGTAGAAATGGAACATACATTAAATTAATCCAAGGATAAAAATAAATTAGTATATTTCTCGTGGTTATGTTCTTTTCCCATGAAGTAGGGAACTAATGCAGGAAAACTAGGTCAAAAGTTATCAGGAAGAAACTTAGGTAAAAAAATAACCTCAGGAATTGTTATCTAGCCAATGAGACCTACCTTCCGAAGGGACAGAGGCATTGAGTTTGCATTGTCTATTAATTCTGATTAAGGTAAGGATAAGGATGACAGCAGCATTCGCTCACTGGAATCTGAAGTGCCATGTGGCATTGACTGCACCCTGGGAATAAATCCAACTGAATCACAGAAATACCCCAACCTAAGTTTTCAAGAGGATTTGTTTTCAGCATATATAACCTGAATACTATGGGATATTACATTTTGGAATTTCAAGCCTCTATTTTAAGTGTGTGAACAAGAAATCCAGACTTCTGTAGAGCCTCAGGAGTATCTTATCTATCTATCTAAATCCTCTTACTGAGAAGCCATTGACTACACAATAAAGCCAATTCAGATGTTTAGGCAGCAAGAGCACAGATCAGCTGCAAAAAGGGAAGCATCAGCTGTTACACTATATTTATAGCAAAGGCCACAGAAATAAAATCATTTGAGTGACATGTCTTTATTCCCCCACCCAACCCCTACTCACAAGAAACATGTCAGTTCTGGAGATTTTACTGGACTGTAGAAGAGTCCAAATGAGTCAGCTAAAACTATTCAACTTTGTATTCTAGGAATGACACTGTAACAACAATCCTGAATGAATACATTATCATCAACCAGATCTAAAAATGGCTCTCTACAGCCCATCTGAAGTAGCTGCTTTTATAAACAAAGCTTATCTAATAGATATTCATTCTAGTTTTCCATATGTGATGAGTCACTCTCAGCAAAAAGTGCTGAAATTTAATTGGTAAAAATTTGGTATTTCCACAGCTAATAATTCAATTATTTCAGGCATATAAATTTTTCAACCTAATTTTAGCAAGAAATAAAACAGAGCACATCAATTCTGACTAAAGTTTCTGCAATGTAAATTTATTAATATTAAATTAGATCTATCGTGATACCATCAAAATCAACCAAAATTAGGACTCATGGTCCTGGGCACAAAATGCAGCACAGAAAAGAGTCACAGAGCCAAACCCAACATCTGATGATGTACATCCACAAGACAAAAAGTGAAGGAGAAAAAGTAATGAAATAGAGTGGGAGCAAGATAAACTTGCAGGTGTGGATGGTCAACTGAAAGGAGACTGAAAAGAACAACTAAGAAGCAGCACGTGAAGAGGGTGACCTGCATGCAAGAAAAATGATGGCAGGTGTTAGAAAAAATGGGGTTGGAACAAAATGTTCATTAGCAGAGGACATTTCAGTCAGGGCAGAGCTAAGTGAGTGGGGCTGAAGGAGTGTTAACCTAGGAACTACAGTTTTCTCTGCTTTACTTGTTTCTGAAATTCTTCTCACGGGCTTTCTTCCTGCAGTTTCTCACCTAAACCTCAGACTTCCTCAGAACTCATGTGACTGAACCTCCTTCCCCATGCAGAGCTATGGAGCTATCCTGTCACAACCGGGTTTAAGCTTTTTCTCTCACACATGGCAGTTTCAGTCATCTGTCAACACATTTATTCAACAAAATAGCTGTAAATGAGATAGAATCAGTTGTGTGTGAATATTGTGATAATTAGTTTGTTTCTTCCCTTCATGCTGTAACTTACCAACTTAAAAGTCAATGTTTTCAAGGCCTTTGGATCATCTACTATTTTCTGTAAGTTAGCAGCAACTGTAAAATAAAGTATGAAAAAAATGATTTATAGAAAATTGCATTCAACATGCCATCAAGCCTCATATTGAATCTTCTGCTTAATTCTACACACATACAGGTCTGTAAATTACTACTTCAATCATTTAATCACTCTCTAGCTGTTGTTTCAAAGTCAGAGGGCAGTTGGGTTGCCTGAAATCCTGCCTCCTTTCTTTTCAGTCACTTTGTGACTACGAGAACTGATTCAAGGGAAAAATCTGCCTGCAAACCAAATAACAGAAAAAAATAACTACTTATTTTCAGTGTAGTCTATTCCATAAACAATTAACAATCACACAAATGCAAGTGCAAGGAAAGCGACAGAATTATGCAGCAAAGGATAAGTTGATGGTTGGCATAATTTATATCATGTTTCTGCTATAGCCAGCGCCACCATTGGCATAAGTTTCTAGCAGAAGGCTGAGCTCAATGTCCCCTCTAAATATGCCCATGATTCTGTCCCTTTCTGCGCTGACATTTGCAGCTGCACAGACTCTTGGTGGTGTGCTACAGCTCACTAGCAAAAAAGTGAAAAAGAGTTAAAATAAAAGACTGATACAAAAAGAGCTGGTCTTCAAACTACTCCCTTAGCAAACATGATCAAGATTTGTGAAGTGACAGCAATAAACAGTTTAATTAGATGAGCAGAGCCCAAGTGTCCAAAAGAGGAAGCTGTATGCTGTAACAGAAGTAGCAGAAAGGAAAGAATATACTCTTTGAAAACAGAGGAGGAGGCAGGAAAAAATAAACTCTTTTTCTATCAAAACACCTAAGTTACAATTTTAACTGGTATTTTTTAACAATATTGCTACCATTTACCTTGAAAAAAAATGGGCTGTTTTCAGCTTTGTATGTTTACTAAACTTGCTCCCCAGCTTTGCACATTTACAGATCCTGAACTCAGACTGAATCATTAAGTGCCTTTGTTCAAGACTGACTTATGAGCAGAAGATGCCATCAACACATGAACACGAGATAAAGCCTTCACATCTGGCAGAGCTGTTTAAACAAGATTATAAAAAGGAAATAAATAGGTGTTAAGTAGAAGATTTGTCTTAGTACACTGAATAGGTAAGTACCAAAAAGCAGAGAAGCAAGAAACTAGATGCTATCCATAAATAACCCTTTCCACATACTTCTTGTGGTGGGAGATACACATCAAACATTTGCATGTTCAATGTCCTACTGCTATAAACTCAGGTTCCCACTTCCTCCATCTTCTAACATTGTGATGGCCTGATCATACATGATTCACTGTGCAATAACAGAAATTGGCCGTACAGGGGAAGTACAGCATTTAGCAAGAGAATTTAGAGAAGTAAACAATTAGGCAAATCTACCACTGTTAAATGTAAATCAATTTTGGGGGGGTCTCATTTTCTTTATACAATTAAAATGACACTAAGGACTGTTTCTACACCTGCAATAAATTTAACCAGAGATGAAAGTGCAATTGAAATTAAAAACAAGATTTAAAAGCAAGCATAAGGTACATTTCGTAGAGAGCAGTTTTTGGAATGAAAAAAAATTACCCTTCACAGTTAAATGAACTCAACTAAAGGCACAACAACAGAAAGTATTTCCATTTTTTTAAGCTTCATTATTCATAATCTTCTTTAATCTTGCCATTAAAAACAGTTTTTATTTTAATTACACAATTCCCTTCTACAATCTGTAAGTAAATTTTAGTGCAGTACCTCCTACCTGATAAAATACATGCAAATATAGAAAAAGTTTTCCTGGGTCTTGTCCTTATTTAGACCACAAGGGCACCAGTCAGAGGTAACTGTTGGAATTGGGATATCTGACTCTGTATTTCAGGAAATTATTTAAAATATAGTTCATTTTCTTTAGCGATGAGACAACCATGACTTCTCTCACCTTAGTGCAAGCCAAAGGTTCTCAGTAAGGACTCAGTAGGAGCTCAGCAAGCACAAAGCACTGGATGTGTCTCCCTGCATCTAAAATAGTAACTGGAGTCTTTTGGATCCTGCTGTAGTCAGCTAAGAAAAACAGCCCTAACCCATGAACTGAGATGTCCCCAGCACCTCTAGTTTAGTTAATGTGCTTAGGAAATAGAGCCTGGAGCACAGTCAGGAGAAGCCATCCAAGCAGGTGAAAGTCCTTCCTGAATGCCAGCCTGCAGCCACTTCCAATTATTTCTCCAGAAAGTTTGGGAATCCCAGCTTAACTACACTAAAGACATGCTCAAAACTATAAATACAACAACGTACTTTACACTTAAATAGTCATCCTACTTTAAATGCAATTAAATTGAGCTATCATTTGCATGATATAGGAGTGGCTTACCACTCCTATGAATATGCTTCCAAAAATTCAGGACTGTTAATAAACATATAGAGTTTGGAGCACCAAATATGCAAAGTACCCTGAAAGACACCAAAATATTCATGACAACATACCCTCATAACTAAACAATGCTCTCCCTTACAGGCAGTTGCTGCTACTGTTCAGCACTATTCAGAAATACTGGTCATATCAGGCAAGTAAAAAAAAACCAAATTATTTTTAGGTGGAACTGCTATTGGGTTTTACTGATGAAAATCTCCCCTGGCTCCTTTCATCAAGAAAAATTATTCACTAGGTTGAGACTCACTAACCCTCTTTGTACAGTTCATGTACAATGTTCTAATTTGGCTTAAATACGACAAATGAGACTAAAGTTTCTAAATGCAGGAGAACCCAATCACATCTGTAAATACCAGGGAGGAAAATAACCATTCTATTCTCACATCTCCCTCCCCTGCACTCCCAACAATTCTTGTATTGCAAGTTGGTGAAGAAAGTCAATTTAATGCCGTACTGCTCTCCTAAAGTGAAAAGGAGTTTCACATTAGGACTTTCTTGAGAGGCAGAAATTCTTCTCTCCACTGATACTTAAATTATTTGGAAAAGTGGAGAGCATTGTAAAATACATGTCTCTGAGCCTACTTTATACCTTATCTCTAAGTTAAGTATACTGCAGTTCCCATTGACAAAACCATTTTTCTTTCAAGTACTCTGAAGTCATGCCTTGGATGTTTTACTTGTGAAATTCATAGATTGGTTTGCCTGCAAGCAGCACTAATTGATAATTAAAACCCTGTTGGGAACTCACTATTTTTACAAAACCTGGATATACTATACTCAACTTTATTTTGCAGAGTCTTTCTCCAATATGTTATGGCCATGCTCCTATAAAAGTCAGAAAAAGAAACATGAACAAGATAACCACAGGAAAAAATTAAGTGGTGACGGAAAAATCTTTGCCAGCCGTAACCTCGAGTAAATAGAGTATACTTCATCCCTTGGAGCAAAAGTCCTCCTCAAACATTAGCAGCAGTTACCACAAGAGGCTTTTTGTTGTTTACAACAATAAATGAGGTGCTGTTCTGCTTTCTTCAGAAGGCTTCTGAAGGACACTTGATCAACCTATATACCACAAATCATTCCAGGCTCTTCTGCAGGTTTTGCTCAGTGACAAATGGTTATGCCACTCTAACAAAATAAGTATCTGCATTTGCGAAACGTGCAGTAGGATAAAAGGTCAAACCCAGCACATAAACACAGGCTGCTAATTGCAGATGTAATAAAGAAAAAGCAACACCTAACTAAAGTCTCTAGCACATATACAATACAAATCACTCTGCTATACGACAATTTTGCTCAACACATAAATTATATTTTTAAACAAGTGATCAGTATAAGCTAAGGTAACAGAGCAAAAAATGCCACCTTCAAGATCACAAATAAATATACGAGAATAACCATAATTCAAGTAGTCTCAAACAATTGTTTTGCTCCCGTAATGTGACAGGGCTCTCTTTGGTTACTTAAAAATTTGTAACATGGTATGAAACCTAAGCCTAATGGCTTCTGAAGAGGGAAAACTTCTGGATAAGTTAAAATTAATGAGACAGTAAATAAAGCTATATGAAGTACAGTTAAACTATTTCCAGCACAATGCCCAACCAGCCAACTGAGTCGGAGCCATCTGGCGTAAACACAGACACAAGCAGAATCTAAAGCTTGAGATGATATTTCTGGGGTGCTCTCAAAAGAATAATGATTCATCTGCTTTTCTATTTTTGCAGAGAATGGATCGGCAACCTCTGAAAGTATGCTTAGGTTCAACAGTTTGCAAAGCTATTGCATATTGTAATCCTAAAATTCAGATATGAGGAAAGGAAAACTATTATCCAGGCAGAAAATTACTGTCACCAAAAAAAAGAGAAAAATTGTAAGCTCTGAGACAATGAAAAATATTTTTAATAAGTTAAAAGAAAAATATAGTCCAAAACTCAGTCTATAAAAAATGGCCATCTTCCACTGCTCCCTACTTCATCAGCAATATGGCTGTTAGAGAAACCAGGCTCAAAGCTCCACAGATTTATTGGCTTCCCTGTTGATTGTTTCAAATATTACCTCTTCCTCAACTGTAGGCAGCTATTTTACCATTTTCATCTGATACACCGAGCTCACCATAACTAACTGCCTTTGGAGTTTGCTGGTTTGAGGATTAATGCTGTGTTCTCCTGTATGGGTCTTAGCAAGCAGGATGCCCAAGTGGCAGGGAATACTTTTCAGTGGAATGATCTCTCCTCAAAATTCAGCTACTGTTAGGGTTTTCCTCCAAAGGGCTGAATTTATTATGCACGCTCTTGAGACAGTTTCACATATTGCAAGAGGTTCGTTGTAATCTACACGTTCATTTATATTTCATACTACACACTGGGTTTTGTGCATTTGCAAGTTCAGAACAAAATCAAAACTAAGTTTTAAAACATAGCTAGCACTGGATTACATATAGTATAGTATATTATGCAAACAATCAAAACCATCAGCCTTTAGAGCAGTTGGAATTCCTCTAGATCTCTGTCTGTCTTGTTACCATCTAATAGCTCACAAATTGCCTGCCTGAAACATTACAGGGTTTTTCAAAGAGAGATCAAAAAGGTCATTTAAGTGTAGTGTGATTCCAGTAGTTCACCCAGTCAGGATGCTAGTCGTAAAATGCCTTTGGTTTATGTTCCTTGAGAACAGTAGCAAGGGAAACATTAAAGCAGCTAAGTAACAAGTGTTTATTACCAGACAACTGCAAGGACCTAGACATGATTCCTATAAGAAAGAAATAAAAGCAAATAGAAAGATCAACAGCAAGCCTGGCTTCTCTTCTGAGGAAGATACTGGACACTGATAAGGCAGAAACATTAAAAACATTTAGAAATGTATTATTTATGAAGAGGTTGTCATTAGGAATTTATCAAAGGGAGATTAAGGCTCACAAATTTGTCTAAATTCTCCAAGTACATTGCTGAATCAGTAGATATAGATAAAAGACAGTGGAAACTGTCTCCATTTCAACATTTGATACTATAATAATATCTAACAGCTTGATTTGCAGCCTTACAATCAGAAAACACAGCTTCAAGAGGACAGCTACAGGATGACAGAAGGCCAAAGCAGTTGTATTTTGAAAATAACATCGAGAGACTGAAAATGGTCTCCCAGAACATCCTAGCGAACAGGACTACAATTTCAAAGTGCAATTTCCATAGCTTAAAGCAATTATTAAAACCACTAGAACCCTGTGGCTCATACGAGCTCTGAGCCCCAATACCACAAACATGGTAAACCCAGCAATGCACGCAGTTTCATGCCTGTGTAAAGTCCGGGGCAGGAGGAAGAACAGTACCAAGTAAAACCATCCTCATCTCCCAAAGGATGGCCCAAAGTACAGCAATAGTAAAGAAAGGTGGCAAACAATGCTCAAATTATGAATAGAATAATGGTAAGTGCATGCTGCGCTACCCCTAAAGAGTACCAAAATGTATGCTGATTTCCCTTGGTTATTAATTCATTATTCTAGACAACCAAGGTTTAGGTTAGTTCATGTCTTTATAGACATCAAGGACATTAAGTAGCATTTTGGCATCAGGTTATCTTTTTCCAAAAGAAAAAAAAAAGAAAAAAGGGGTAGTTGGGATCAAAGCTTTAATAACTAACCAGTTCCACTAGTTTACTCAAAAGCATGGAAGAGACAACAGTAATATATTCGTGATTGACCTCTACTGACAAACAAAGACTGTAAATAATTACCTGTGCTCAAAATGAAAAGAAAAAAAAAAAAAAGAAAGAAAGAAAAGGAGGGAAAAAAATGAAAAAAAAAAACCCCAAACTACAAGTTTATGGAAAAATAATAGACCTCAAATGTCTTCACATTAAGATTCCTTAACATGGGGTATTAATAACCAGAGGTCACAGCAAAAATGGGAGAACTGAGGACTGATAAAATAATACACAAGATTTAACTCCTTTAGGTAGCTGATGGGAAAATTCCTACCCAACAGAGGCAGTACATTTTTACTAAACAGGAGCACTGTATTAAAATGGAAAGTGAAATAAGTTAGTGCTAGAAATCTACCTATTTCAATTCCAATAACACATTATTAAACTACTAAATTCTCAATTAATTAGTATGGATATCTGATTCCAAGGTAGTGCTTTACATTCTACAGTTGTTGAGAAGAGGGAAAAAAAGGAAAAATACTGAAATTTTGATAACTGGTTTTATTGATAGATTAAAATATCAATATAACTGGCAAATTATACCTTTTCCCAGAAACTTATTAAAAAATAGGTGGTTGGTATTTCAAATTGATTTTTCCCCCAGAGGGTGAGAACACCACTTAGGCAAACCACTGCATGCCTAAAACAAGGTTGATAAACAATGTTTACAAAAAGGTAAGTGGAATATATTTGGATACTTAAATGCTTATCTATTTCAGACCTTGATTCTACGTGTCTAATGGGGTAGATTATCCAGGAAGATAAGGGATGAGTATATACAGATTTCATAATTTCCCCTTCATTTTGATGATCCTGAGCATTCTAAACCTCAGTCTAGTCTCAAAAGAACATTTAAAATAAAAATTTAGACCTGCTTCTGATCACTGCTAGTAGGGATATTTAATGAGCTTGAGATATTACAGTAAATTGTGCTCATAAAGTCTCTATACAAAAGAATGAGTCAGAGTACAAAGTTGAAAAAAACATTTGCCTGTGACTGAATGTAGAAAGCAAGTGCTGGCTTTCAGACAGGTTTTGACAACAGTTTGATAGTCGTCAAGATGTTGAAGACAGCTCTAACAAATATTTCTATCACAATGGATTAGATTTGAAATACAGGTCTATGCAGAAATAAGGGAGGTCACATTCTGCTATGCATATTATTGCTTAGTAGTCTCCTCTCCCCATCAGATCTTCACAAGTTCTCCTGTCCCAAATTCAGCTATGAATTATAGATATTGTTCTGAAAAAACTATTAAGAAGATGAAATAGCCAGGCTACTTCAATACTTTTTATCTGAAGCTTGAAACAAGGAAAAATATATTTGGTAAAGCCTCCCTGATGTGTTCAAGTTAGGTTCTGAAATAGAATACCTCTAATTTGTAGAACCTCAATAAATCCTTATTTTGACATACTAACCACTGGCAGAGAAGTGAATGCCAAGGAAATAAATAACAGCAACTAAATTGCTATTAAAAATAGGAACCATTCCTTACATTGCTGCTTTTGCAATTTCTGATTCAAATTCACAGTTGTGGGGTTTTTTCCATCTTAACCAGAAAGGAAAGTCCTCAAAATTATGATTCAGATCCACGAGGGCAGAGAACACACTCTAGGCCCAAGAGTTTATCACTTCTCCGTCAGGCAAAACTCAAACTAATCCCACCAGTAGCCATATAGATTTATTCCTCATTTACAGAGTTATGTAGGAACTGGTGGACTACATGCTGAAAAAAGGAACTTTCTTTGAAGGCAACTGCCAATTCTACTTTTTCTTCTTTTTTTTTTTTTTTATTTAAAGTAGCTAAAAATTATTATTTACTTTATCATGGCTAGAAGACAAGCACATTCACTATGGTACATGTACGTATGTGTGAAGAACAATTTGCACACTTGGAGAATTTCTTATCTCATGTATTTATAGTTCTGCCACAACTACAGCAGCGGTGATTATTCACCCAACACAGGGGTTTTTTCCACCTTGAACCTCGAAGTTTCCACCACACCAAAAATTCAGCAGGGTGGGAACTTCTGTGAAACCTCTCCATTTCACACAATATACTTTCTCAAGTGCACCTTTGTCACACAACAGATACAGCTAAAATAACTTCGGTGCAATCGATGCAAAACTTCATTACCTGCGGATGTCCCTCAAGCCTCCGGAACTCCTGGCAGTCTAGTCATTATGAGTCACCATTCATTGCATTAGCTCTAAATGAACCAGATGTGTTGAAATATTTAAGTCCTTAGTTAAACCCTAAGGATTCAGAGATATTCTTCCACCTGTAACACATTTGTGTATCTTGCTGGAAATACTGAGTTAATCGCACGTGTTGAAGGCACAAAACTTTCTACAAAATGCCTTAGAATACAGTGCTTTTTGAGCACAGAAATACATGCAGTGTGTTTGCTACTCATGCAGCTCTATCCCATTTTCTGATTACAGTAAGAAGATGAGTTGGAATTAGTTGAACAAAAGCCATCACTTCATTCAGTTTCAAAGATAATCTAACAAGACAAAATAAACCCAGGTATAAGCCAATGCAGAGCAAATCAAGGAAAGCAAAAGGATATTTACTGTGTAACACTGTGGCTTTTCTAGGAACTGGATTAGCAGTGTCACTATAAACTAAGATGTTGTCAAGGACAGTGTACTAATAAACTGGGCTTCTTGCTTTATCATGGTTCCATTTTAGTATGAAAGTACCTTCAGCAGATGTTATGCTGTCAGACAGCAGTGTCATTTTCAAATGCTTTAATACTGTGATTAATTGGGAACTACATCTTAGTGTTACATTATGGAGTTCTAAAACACTTTTCATACCACTTAGAAGTTTGGTTAAGGAACTCTTAACCAATTGATATGAACTTTGTTGAGTCAAACACAAAAATTGACTTGCTTGTATTCTTCCAATCATTACTCCCACATTTAACATATACTATCCCCCTCTGATATTGGTGACTATACATCTGCCAATCTTGAGCAACTAGAAGAAAGGAAAGAGGTGCAGGGAAATAAGCACTTCCAAATTAATCATCTCTGCAATGCACTGAATTTCAAGTAAAAAAAAAAAAAAAACAAAAAAACCACACCAAACAAAAAACCCAAAACAAAATAAAACAAAAACAAACAAAAAAACCTCTTAAAAATTACTGACACACAGAATAGAATAATAGAGAATTATCTTTCTTCTCAGCAGCCAGAAAACATTTCTGATTACCTCTTTGTTTACCACAGAAAAAATATCTCTAGGTGCAATTTCCATAGGTCCTGAACTCTGTCTTTCTTCTATTTCTATGAACATAAACAGATTGCTTACTAACTTCAGAGCTGCCAAAGCACACTTTGCAAAATCCTACTGAAAAATAATTTTATTTTTAAACAAAAAAATGAAGTTATCACAAAAATGATCAATCACTGAACTATAAATAATCTTTCAGAAGAACTATATTACATCATCCCTCTCAAAGCATTAAAGAGTTCTGACTTCCAAAAGCAGTCCTTGGACTGGTATCAAAATTGTCTTGTTGATTTAACTATGCATACATAAAAGCAAAATTAGGACAAAAAAGGATTTTGTGAAAACCAGCATCAGAGAAAACATTTTTTCACATCCATTTAACACAAACTTGTCACAAGAGCATAATAGCAAAACAAAAATGTAATTTACCTATAACTACATCATGGCCATCAACCAGGCCTGCAGAGAACAGCTCCTGGGAAACGCCATCTGCTGTGTCTGTGCAAAAGGTGAAATGAATAAGTATGAGAGCCACAAAAACAACAAAAAGTATCAGTCATCCAAAGCAATTTAACAAAAATATATTCTAATTCCAAAACACCCATGGAGGCAGGCTTGAATTCAAAATTATCTTTAATTAGGAGGAAAAAAGATAATTATCTTATCAGCCTCTGCACAGCAAATTGCATGAGGTGATGATTTGATTCACTGCAAACTCCCTACAGACCTCCCCTGGCCACTAGCATTTTTCCTTTATTATCTAACTATATATTCTACACATTTTACAAGTTCAGTATCTTCACAACCAAGAAAATAAACAATGCTTTAGTGTGATTTTCATTGTTTTCTTCATTCCCTCCATTGTTCCGCATATCTAGACAGAGATACGCTGAGTAGCCTTTCTTATTTGTTACCAGTGGGGCAAAGTAGTTGAAAAGTCATTATTTTGAGCTTTAGGTTTAAAATAGTTTTTAAGTATTATGACTCAGGAAATTCAAAGCTTTAGATTATTTTCTATAAACTCTTGTACCTGAGTGGGTTAACTCCTAAGATGCTGTGCCTAGTACTTGCTCCCGGACAAAGACTTTAGAAGGTTTAAAGGGAATTAGGCAGAAGCAGCAGGAACAAGCTGAATTCCAGCTAAATCTCAACTGTAATGTGCCCCCAACACCAAACATCTGTATGGAGCCAATGCTTTGAGGCAGTTATATGAAGTTGCTTAATTTCCTCAAGAAACACACACAGGTGAAAAACAACATAGCTGAGCTAGCTGCAGTTTCTGGAGAGCCCTGGAGATGAAAACCACAGCAGGCTTCTGGCTGCCTCAGCGACTGACTACTAGGAACAGTCCTGGTATACCCTCTCACTGTTTGACCAAATAAGAATTCTCAAATGGCTTAAGTAACTGCTTCCCAAGTAATTCTTTTGACAAACCAAGATGCTCCGTGCCCAATTAAGTAACTGGTCTCTTTCACTATTACTCATTGCCAAAATCAATGAGAAAGGCAGGCAGAGAACACAGAATATATCCATGCACAGAACTACTGCACATGACAGATGCTGGGATTTATCGAAAAAGAGACCTCTTCCAATCTGGATTCATTTTTAGGTGAAAACTCTTTGAAGGTTATTCTAAATATAGTGAATACTGACTTCTGAAGAGTATGAAATGTGTTCACAGTTCAAAGGGTTGTAATTTAACAAGGATGATACCTTCTTACTCAGCCTACTGTGCATTTTATCCCAGTAATACTTGGTTTTCTTCCGACAAAGGTAACTGTAGAATTTCTTAAAACTCTTAGCACTACAAAGCCTATACAGTTCTACAAGCATGCAGCAGAATTTACAGTCTCAATATCAGAATTTCTTTCTGGTGATAATAACAAAGCTAGAGGTACAGCTGAAGTTTCTGTTGAAGACAGCATTTGAAAAATGCTGTGAACTTTATACTCATTAAAAGGCTTTCTTTTATTACAAAGGGGAAAGAAACTTAAACATTACCACCATCACCACATATACTTTTATGATTACTATATTCCATTTCCTATGATGTCTTCCAGGGGTGAAATGGAATTCAAAAGCTGTAAATATTGCTATGCACAATCTTATATACCACATAGATCATTTCAATAAGACACGAAATTGGTAAAAATATACTGCAAATCAAGTCTTCTAATATATATATTATGCAACCTTGCCAGTAGAGTTTACATACATCTGCAATTTTTACTCAAGTGAGGTTCCATACAAAGCTCTGCACAGTAGGAAACATTCCAGAGAAGCAGTCTGTATTAACCACAACTTTCAAAATACCTTTTTAAGCAGTAAGAGAATAATTCAATTGCAGGAGCCTTACCTCTGCCTGGAGTAAACTCAAACCGTATGTCATTAAGTTCTTTCCTGGAGTTCCTGAAAAATAGTCAGTGTATACATTAAAATGTAATGAAGAATAGAACTATTCAGCTCCTATACCCAAAGAACACCTCTGGTATTGACAATCACATATTTGTAGTGTGTATTTCCTTGAAAACACTGCTCTCCCAAAGCACACAGACAGGAGAGACTCCACTGTATTTTTAGGGTAGTGAACTAATAAAAAAATATGCTTAAGCTGAAAATTCCTTCAGTAACTTAAAGGATAAAATAAAGTCCTCTGATTAATATTTTCCTTTTCATCTTCAAAAGACACTCTGCCATATTGACTCTAATAGCTAATACAGTCTGTCATATGTACCTTTTCCTCCAAGAACAATGGAAGATTCGCTTGGACTTAACGCTCCCTCCCTTAGATCACATGTATACAAAGATATTCATTTAAGAGACAAAGTAGCCAGCAAATGTTAAATGGTGAAAAGTGGTGTTGATGCAGAGTGTTTATGAAACTGTTTTAAAATGAGTAAATTTTTTCACTGACCACCATTTCCTCAGCAGTGAGGTTCTACCTATACATAAAACAAGCAGCACAGTGGTAAAGCCAAAGGTTTTCTGCTTTCCTGCTTGCCACAAAGTGTGTTTTAACCAGTTAAGTGTGTGAAACTGTCTGAAGCTACTTATTACCAATGCTAAAGAATTCCCTTACAGTCTCATACTGTGCCCCAAACCTCCATTCCTTGCATGTTTCCAGCTTCAGTCTTAGTTAATAATTTCTACCATCAACAAAACATTAGCCTCTCTGCAAAACAGACGTCCATCTAATTTTTGGAAACGGCAAGCCAACTGAGCATAGGGATGAACTTAATTGCTGTAGCACACTCTTTTTCCAATGAATAGCTCAATCCACTTGAAAAGCTAATAGCAACAGAATGTGTTTTGCAGTTCATTATTCTTCTCCTCAGCAAGGAATCTGTATGCAACCTCATATTTCAGCATACCAGGCCATGAAGTCTTGCTGTGGGAAAACTAAATCCAATAGGCAAGCATATTCAGCTGTGACTTAACAGCTGTTATCGCTCGCTAAATAATTCTAGGAATACTACAGAGTCAAAGCCAGAAACATGCAGAAACACAAAACCCAGAATGACTGGCAGCACAAGCAACAGCAAGATAGCAAACCCTGAAAAATAAGTATGCCACATGCAGTGCCTAAAATGAAAAGTACTCATTTACCAAATCTACTGAATGCTTCAAAGCTGAAGGAGTTTCATGTTCCCTAAATAAGGAACTACAGGAATTTAAGATGACTAACAGAAAGCTGCAAATAATGCAGCTAGCCAGGTACAGATTTACAAGGCTCATTTATTTGCCCTGTAGAAGTATGCCATTATAGGGAATATTGCACTGTCTAGTTTTATTCAACAGAGAATTAGTACGAATCTCAGTTTCCCCCCACCCCTCCACCTCCCTCCTAGAAAAACCTGGATGGCTTTCTGTTAAAAAAAAAAAATTTAGGAAAACAAATAAACAAACAAAAAAAAAAAAAACAACATATGACCCATCTCCAAGTTCCCTTTTGACAATTCACATCCCTTTGCTGGCATTTATTATAACTAATAAGCCTGTTAAAGCTGCTGCTTTCCAATAAAAGGGAAATTGTACAGAAAGTTAGCATTATGTGTTTTGACTGAATGTGTGATGTAACTCAAATACTCATTTCCTGCACACACTTTGGAAGAAACAAACCAAACATATAAAAACTTTCTCTTGCACCTTTGCAGAAATAAACCAGAAGGAAGGAACTAAATGATCTTTAAGGTCTTTTCCAACCCAAACTATTTTATGATTCTGTGACCTAGAAATGTGATACATTAAGTTCTCAGATCGTATCTTTCCACAGACCTCCCATAAGTAAAATATCCCCCATATAAAAAGGCACTAAGTAATTATGACCTCTTATGAAAAATTAACACTTTTTAACAGACTGATACAGCTCTGTGAAAGACCAGCTGCTCCTGTCAAAGACTCTTTCCTTAAGCAGGATGCACGTGGGGTCCATTTTACTTTGTCTCCAAATGGCAGAATATCCCAAAGAGAAATCTACCTCATCAAATCAGTTTATTTAAGTGAAAGTGGAAATTCAAGGAAGCTTGATATGTATTCAGCAATCCAACTTTGCTGTTGGGAACTGTTATACTCTGAAGTATTTCGAACTCACGACACTGCTTTCTCTTTAATGGTATACTACTATTCAGGAAAGCAAAACAAAGGAAGTTTGGTAAGATTAATTTGTTAGAAGCCTGTAAGTGCTTTTGCTTATTGTTCCATTACCTTCCAGACAGTTATTGATTTCCATAAATTATGTATTCCATTATATAATCCACCGAATAGAAGATGCACTTGAGTTCTCCCCCTAAAAGCTGCTCATGCTCTTCTCCAGCCTTCAGACACTTTTCTGGTTCTAGTTAATGTCACTGTAACTGCAAATTAGTTTGCTAGTTCCCTTGGTGAAAACTGTTTGGATTTGTTGATTTATTTGTAGGCAGAGTTTCCAAGCAGCGTTTCATTTGTTCCTTTTTTACTTACATCCATTACACTCTTATCATGCAGCAGCACACACAGACTGCTAAATAAATTTCTGCTAAATAGAAATAGGTTTTGAAGAAAGGCACTTACTATCTTTGTGATTAATAATTTTATCTTCTTCATCATTTCTTAATGGTTCCTGGTTTCTCAAATGCATTTGTGAAAAAGTTATTTCTGTCTTAGACTGCAAACTCAGACCTTTTTGCCATCTCTTATAATACCTCTTATTTGCTTCTAGCTCTGTGCCATTACAGACTAATATACCTTGATTATCATGGATAAAACCAGCCCACCTCTTTATTTTAAAGTAGTAAATTTTAGGTACTTTTGTGCATTTTAGTACATTGCAAGTTGCTTTTCATTATGGACTCACCTCAAACAGGAAGAATTCCACATGCTTTGAATAAGGGTGACACCAAAGCATGCCAGGCTAAGACGTTTTGTCAGCCAACTTTCTGGCAAAGTCATTTCAGAATTTAAAACTTTACACTTTATGAAAGCATGTTCTGCAAGTTATTATTACTTTATTTTTATCAGGACCACTTGATGTGCACACTAAGACTGACAGATCTGATTTTCTAGGGAATAATGCTTCCTTAAAGAACTAGAAAAAACACATAGGTCAGCTTCATCACTTAGCCCTCCACATACTAACTTCAGCAATCCTGCCATTAGGATAAAAAAGCAAGATACTCTGTTTTGAAGGAAATTATTTGGCAAACAATGTTAATATTTACCAAAATCAGGACTAGAGACTAAACAAATTATGCAGCTGTTCAGACTGACACGGTTCTCCTGAAAAAATCCTAAAACACAAGAGATTCCAGGCATTGACATTTAATGCCAAATCCTTCCAAATAATTACCCAATTATAGCATAATTCCTGCTAAAGTCAATTAGTTATGTTCCACATGATTGACAAAAGATCTACGATGTTGAATTAAAATAGAAATTGTGTTTGTGTAATGATGCAAATGTAAATTAGAGACATTAAATGTCATTATTTCTTTTGTCTTTAAATGCAGAATGTCTATCATTTAATTGCAATTCAAGAAAACGAGATTCAAGAAGAAGATTAAACTTTAGGTCTAAATCATACTGGCATACCTTGATTATGTATCAAGCAGCAGATTTTCATTCTTCTGTACTAATTTTTTTTCCCCTACAAATTTATCCACCACTTCTTATGAAGAGTTATCTGAAGCATCAGCTTCTATTTCACATAAGCTTCAGCATCTTCCATAAAACCCTTAGGAAGAGACTGTATTCCTGCATGAGATGCATCCTACCATAGCTAAGTAACTGTATATTCTTTCTTCCCAAAATAAGAAAAAAATTCCCAGACAAGGTAAGCCAAATGAAGGATGTTTGTAAGAACACCCAGTTTTTGTCTTTGCATTGCTTGCTTAATTTTCAGACTGCATGTACTCAGTCATCACGTGTGTTTTACAAAGACTGAAATATGGAGCCAGAGTCCTCCAAGAATGCAGGTATTGACAGTGGTAATCAACGAAGGTGACTCATGAGTGGAACAGATAACAGCAGAATGCAGAATACATATTTTTTTCTAGAACTAGAAATAAGTTTGTCTTCAACTAAAACTATAGAAACTTTATTATGAATAGCAGCACAACACATGGTGCCATGTGGCATCCTTCATCAATCAGCCTCTCCCGTCCTCATACTTCTAACAAGCCCTATTCCCACCAGGAGAGAATCTCCACCACCACCAGTGACCAAAGACACTGGCCAAGCCTAAGTCAGTGTGGTTTAACAAAAAACACGTACTGAAAATAAAAACAAACAAACAAACAAACAAACAAACAAAACCCCCAAAACAAAACAAACAAACAAACAAACAAAAACAACCAAAAAAACCAAAACACCACACTTATCACACTTGTACAAAATTTAATTCTCTCAAATGCTCCTTCCATCCATAATTTGAACTGCATTGAAACTACCATGGAAGCAAACTAAGTTAGAATGGACAAAACAAGACATCATAGCCTAAGAAACAAGGGCAAGCAGTCTGGCGTTTGCACTACCTCACTGCAATTGCTGGTGTAATTAAAATCACAGAAGAATTTAAATGACTTACTCATTTAGACTGCAGAGAAAGCAGAAGTTCATATCAAAACGAAGTGGACTAATCAGAGTGATAGGTGGGTTGTACATCTTAGAGCTGTACTCATGCAATTTTTATTCTACGTCTCTGGGGCAAGATCATTGTGCATATGATGCAAGAAATATAATTGAGGAAAAAACCCACAGAAGACTAGGGTTTGTAGGGGTTTTTTAAAGAAATTTTACTTTTCTTTTTTTTTTCTTGCTGGAAAAAAAAATTTGCTGGAGGGACAAACAGTATTTGACCACACCAAGTGTCACTCAAATTCAAAAGGTCATCACTCTATCAATAACTTGTCACCCATTTTTCACTTTCACATGTTTAAGGCATAAAACACAAGATAGACATGGTTCCCTTTGTAATCTTGTTTTTATAGTGCTAGTTTATTTCACAGGTGCTGTATTTTTCAGTCAATGCCCTGTATTTTTTATGAGCAGCATAATTTATTTTCTGACTAGCCACAGATTAAGTGACGCCCTACCCCATTTTAAATATTAAATACCCGTTCTGAAGGTACATAGTACCTGTTTCTTATGTCAGTTTTGATTAACCAAAACTTTGTTTCAGCTGGATTTACAGAACATAGTTAATACCCACAAAACAGTGAAATGCAAACTGGCACTGTATTTCCAATATCGCAAAGAGGATGCAGGAGTAAAATCTTTCAAAGTGAATGTATACACTGGTTCCAAAGTCAAGGTTTGGCCTGGCATCTCAATTTTCTGTACCTTTATTTTCCTTGCCCTGCAATATTCTTATGCATCAGCTATGGTAATTTAAGCATTCAGCTAGAGCAGAGCAAGTAAGAACCCTCTCCTACCCCAATAAAAATCTCAGTTCTTCCCTGCCCCTGCCCCTCTTTTCTTCTTGTTATCTGATGTCATGGTACCGTGCACACAGATGAACCAGAGGAGTAAGAAGAGGAAGTCTGTTTATTAAAGCGATTTTGTGAATCAGAACTTTAAAGCTCCTGTGGGATCATATAAATGCCAACAGAACAGAGCATTTGCTGTAAAGAAGCATTATGCTCCTAAGGATTCACCACATGTTTATGTAAATCCCTTTCTTTCATGCTCAGTTGTCATTTGCTAATCAATAACCAGGCTCCTCATTATGTATTACCATACTATCAAGAGCAGATTATGTCTGTTCAGCACTATGGAGATGGTTCTCCTCAACTTGCTTTTAATGACTTCAGGTCAATTCTAGATTTAATGAAAAGGCATTGTTGTTAACTTTTCATAAGAGCAAAATAGATGTTTGAAGTCTGATTGCTTCCAGATTGCCACCAAGAAGAATGGGACTCAAATCTCTCTGTAGTTCCTAAATACGCAGTTATAAGTCCATTAAAACCCTACCATTTACTTCAGTGGCTCTGAAAATACTCCATAGGTTTACAACTTATCCCCCCTCTGTATACATTAGTGAAAGAAGGAAATACATTTAGTGTACAAGGTTTTGAGATCAAGTTACAGGACTCAATAGTTAAATATACAAAACTGCTCCTACCATTTAATCATCACACGTTCTTGAGTAAAGAGCAGATCAGTGAAATGATGCAACACTCTTGATAATCAGTACGTATCAAGAGATAGCAACAACACTAAAGGCAAAGCACAGCCAAATGATGTTTTCAGGACTGAAAAACAGCCAGTGTCACAATGAAACACTGTCAGTTGGCTGCTAAGCTGTTGGAATGAGATAGCAGTTAGCTGTTAAGGATTTACCGCCTGTATGCCACTTACCATCCAGAACGGGCAAGTGTACATTACAAAAAGCAGCCACTAAGGGAATTGTTATGGTCACAATTAGATCAGCTAAGAACACTGCCCAAGGCTCCAGGGTAGCTGACAGCTCCTCCCTCAGGAAAGGGCTTTACAGCTATTCTATCCATAGCTAACTGGCCCATGTTCCCTAAGACTCAAGAGAAACCAGAGTAGCTTCAGCCTAGTAAAAACAGATAGGATGAGATAGTAAAACTAAGAAGACACACAAATTGTGTGATAGAAGAAACTCAAGAAAACTAGCTGATGGCAAATGCCACCAGGTAAGTCTGGAAAATCATGTTTAACACTGTAGAAGTGATATATGAACATTAAGTCCTTTCTCTCCATCCCCTGGTTTACAGCCCCAGGTCTACATATTGTGACATAGAAGTGTTAGAACTAGAGACATTTTAGATATATCTAAATCTAAATATGCTTCTTCTCTCTTTCTGCAGATGCTGATGCCAGAAGCTAAATCAGAAGAACATTAAAAGCCGTTCAATTTTTTCCTCCTTGTTATGTTCGTTCCCAGCTAAATCAAAGAGCAAACTGAAACAAACAGTATTTTTTGCCTCAGTTATCAGTGACTCCTTTCACTGCACAGGCAGTGAAAAGCAGTATTCACTTGCATAATCTTTTTTGAGGTTCACACTTTCCACCTTCTTTCATATATCAGCAGGTGGAAACAACTTAGTCAAAGAGCTATCAGATTTTTTTGCTGCAGAGATGGCATTATTGATCATAAGTGTTTTTCCCCTGATATTATTCCTGAAGTAGCACAAAAGTTTTTTTAAGACCAGAGGTAAAGATTTAACTTCTGAAAAGCATCAATTTTTAAAAAGTACTTGAAATACAATAAAGGACAGTACACAGTCACACTGAGAATTTATTAATGTGGTAAAATCTCAATGCTCAGTTGAAACCAGAAATTTCAGTCTGAAAACAGACCTGTTCCTGGGAAGAACTGAAGTTAAGTACCAGTAACACCAGTAATGTTAAAAAACAATCACCCTGAAGTGAGAGTATTTCAATCACAGAGAGGACAACATGCACATAATTTGATCACTTTTTAAATATTACATTACTGTGGTTTTAGTCACCTTACTGGATTTTCTTATAATTTAATGACTATATCTCTGAAAGATCTCTGTATTTCTTGATACCAAATATTGATTGGTGCACACCTTAAGGATGTCAAACCTCTATTACCTGTGTGACTGAAATGATGCACCATCTGCCTGACTGGTATGAAATACCAGAGCAACACACAGACTAAGCATGTGAGGGCTAACTTTGCTTCTGCACGCCTGGTGCACAAGAAAAGAGATTATAACCTGTTATTCCAGTGACAAATTCTTCAAGTACAGCACTGAAAAATAGCCACACTGCTTGAAGCAGAATTTAATTTCTTTAAATCAAAGTGTGAAAGGCCGATCATTGCCTGAAGGCCAAGGGTACTTCAGAATAGAGCTCTAGAAAAGTGATTTCATTTATGAAATCAAGACAAAAGACCTGCAAACAAGTTCTACAAGTATATGTATTTTTTAACAGAATAGTGTAAGCCCTCAGTGCACCAGACAGGTTTTGAGGGGAAGGTACAGAGAAACCTTTGGCTTTGTCCAAATCAAAGGAAGTTTTAAACATGCTGAATCAAAAACTCCCTGGATGTGTGCATCCTGTCAATGACGCTTGCAGTTTTACACTCCTGATTATCTATCGGTATATTGCTGTTAAAACCAAAGGAGATTTGCAGGTAAAGGAAAAAGACATCTGAGTCACCATAAAAATTATGACTATCTGCATATCATCCATCTAAAATTCATGGATCCTAACTTGCTTATCAAAAAGAGTGGGAAGCATGGAAAAAAGTCTAAGCCTTGTTTAAAAATTTTCAAAGGTTTCACCTGGTTTTCCTGCCATAGGCCAAACTTTCTCTTTACAGTAAATCAGCTTCACCAGTAAAGTCTGATCCTATGGTAAAGTTCTTGTCCCTTTTGTGTCCCAGTGCACCTTCTGTAGCCATTCACTGGCCTCACTAAAACAGCAATGACAAATGCTTTATGGAGAAAACAAGATCCATAAAATCAGTTCAGTTAAAATTTTGCCTTTCCCTCAAAAATGTCAGCAGTCACAAATGAACCAACCAAAACCTGACTGCTTTACAGCGACCCAATACAGTCCCAGGAACATCCCTACTAGTGGAAAGGCAGAGAACCACAACACTAAGTGGGAACAAACAGACAAAATTATTTCAAATGGTTTCAACCCTGCGCAGTGTATTATACTGCCACATTCACAGGCAGCTCTAGAGCAGTTAGATGAAGATGGAGCAGTGTGGTCTGTCAACAAAAAAGCAACATTCTTAAAAGTATTAGAAAAAAATCCATTTAGAATTAAATTTTGAATTATCAAAATGTAAACCCTATTACAGTTGACCAGTAATATACATGCCATTAATAATACAATCACTTTTAGTACTGAGAACAAGTCAAGATTTAAATTATTTCCTTTGGTATAAAGAAGCTTGGGGGTTGAAGTTTGAGGTTTCTTTATTATTTTTTGTTCCTCCTGTTGGTTTTGGGTTTGTTTTTGTTTTTTTTTTCCTTTTGTAATTAGTACAATAAAAAGAATGGAACAGAAAAACTCTGGTGATTTTAAAATTCCAGTATCAGCAACATCCCCAAATGCAATTGCCTGCATAATTTACAACCACAGCTGTGCAGGTTAAAAGCCTAATTCCTTTCCATCTAAATATTTAGACATGCAAATCTTCTTGATAACCAAAATTTAATAAGCAGAAAAAATATATTAATTCTTTGGCTCAATAATTATAATTTTTACATTAAAAAGTTATTTTTATAACCAAACATATATACCATTCTTCAGTTAAATAAGTGATGGTATAATGATTACATACAGGATTATTTAGGTCATAATTATACTAGATTTTTCAATTTAAAATGTATTTTCAATAAAAATACAGCAAGGAATAAAAACATACTTAACTAGTGAATAAGAAATGCATAATTTATCATTTTTAAAGAGCAAACTTTGAAGGAAATAGAGGTACAAACAGAAAGCAGGATTAGAATCAATAGTTTAATTAAGGGTTCTGCTTACTTATTTGTCATGATTTAATCATGATTAAACAGGTTATTTAAATGAAGTCTCCATGCTGTGAAAATAAAATTCAGTTCAGTAACCACATGCCCACACCCCCCTAATTCACAGGACAAAGCCTTAGCAGTGATGGCAAAACAAAACATAGGACATGCTCAATACTGTAATCACAGGTGCATTTATTTCAAGAATACTACAAATGGTTTTGCTTATGATGTTTCTTACTGGATCAATTCCCAGACTATAGACAAGTTCTGTTACTTTCCAGTTGTAAACCTACCACACAGCTGCGAGTTTGTGGATTTTGTCATCAAATACACTTGAGAACAGAAGCCACTCTAATAGCAAAAACATTTAGAGCTACTTGTCCTTGGATGAAGGACACACATCAGCTCCCCTTCTTACAAAAGAGACTGAAATGACAGAAGTTTTTTTAAGATACCAAAATGAAATTAGAAGGAGAAAAGAAAAAAAAAAAACACCAAACCAAAACAAAATAATGAGAATTTAGAACGCTGGCTTATGGTATACCAACACAATTATCAAACTCATTCTGCCTCTAGCCAGAACAGATTTTGGGGTTTGCTTATTTATAGTTTTTTGGGTATTTACTCCCACCAATCTAAGCCTCAAACCTAAATATTAGCAACACAGTGTATTACTAGTACCTCTAGCTAAGCACATTTCCCCTCTTACCTTTACATGTAACTAATTTGTAAGAAAGAGATAAAAGAACTAGGCATACATGAAAGCAGGAAGATTAGCACTTGAGCTTCTGCTCAGATGGATGAGTGATACCCATCATCTATGTTCTGGCACACAGAAGAAATCACATTTGACTGAAGTCCTAACAACTCCTACTAACTGCTCTTTGGACTTGTATGTGCCTGCCCAGATCCCCAGAAGATACATTCCACAGAGCTGATCAAATAACACATGGGTTCCAGTTATACTAATGTTTTTGTATGAAATATGCCACAAACATTTACAGGTAAATAACAGAGTGACATTACTGACAAGTCTGCCTCAGCATTTTCCCTACACACTATTTAAAATCAGATATGCAATAACAGAAATATTCATTTGCCAGTAAAACATTTCCATTTGCCCCTTTTGTTCTTTCATAGGCTTAATCATCTAGGTACAGGAACTGCATTAAATTAGGTCCTGGGACATTGCAAATTACTGTCAGTAAATTATCTTCCTGTCATATGAGCTAATTTAACCATTTTAGATTGCTGCACATAATTTGCAATTCTTAACGATTAAGCATTAACAAGTCTCCTAATTTAACATGAAATATCTGTTATTAATCCAAGTAGTCAAATCCTCTGACAGGCACCTTCCGAAATCTGTAAATGTAACAGCTTGGTGGTCAGACTGGAAATCTCAAATCAAGGGTGATAATTCCTCCCCACTCCGTTTCCCTGGTGGTGTGAACCGATTGTAGGACTAAATCACAGGCAATTGCCCTCAGCCCCTCTTTGTGGAGTTTCTGCCAGGGTCTGCTGCCAGGACACACGGTGTGAACAGCCTTACAGGACAAAATGTGAATTAAAGATTTCATTCCTCCCTACTCTCAAATACCCCTTCCTCTGGGAGGCTGAGGATACAGAAGCATCAGCATTTTAATGTAATGATCGCTCAGTCTGGTTACACGCTGTGGCAACTAAGAACCTGTATTTTCAGTTCACTGCAAAATTCAAGTAAAATCTCTTAATTACTCTTGAGCTTTAAAATACTAATGGACTGTATTTAGCATTTAATACTAGAGCCTTTCAAAAGCTTTGCATGGAATTACCTAAAAGAGACTGCTGCTAATTTCACTTCTGGGACAACGTACTCCAAGGCACAACAGGGCAAAAGATAGAAAATAAACTGGAAATTGTCATCTCCAACTGAAGAAGCAACTCCAACAGGAGTGAATATTTTGACAAGTTAGTCATTCTGAGAAAACTATGAAAACAGAAAGATATTAAAGACAATTTAAGGACAGAAAAATCAGATGGTCTGTGTGGTTTCCAACTTTAGTAAGAGCATTAAATACCATGACTTGTATAAAGAGTGTTGTGAGTTCTGCTTCTGATCCACATCAAGGCATTTGCACTAAACAGAGGTTGGCGTTAATTTAGCACTCCCTACTCAATTACTGAATGAGTCCAACCCTGCTCCAGCTGGGAAAAAAAAAATAACAGAACCTGACCATCCAGGTAAAGAATTACTGAAATGCATTGATTCCTCTGCCAGAATTCCTCCTTTGTGAGAGTAATTTTTAATTTTTATGGGTACTATTAACCTTTCTCGGAACATACTGCTAGAAAAAAAATTCAAACTATCATTTAACTTTTGATGGGTTTTGTCACAGTGTAGCCTCACTGTAGAAGAGGAAAAAAGAACAAAGCAGAAGAGCATTTTCATCTTGCCCATCAGGCACCACCCAGGCGCCTCTCCCTCCTCTTTAAGGTTGCCCATCTCCCCAGCTTTTGCCCTGTCCAAATCCCCAGGAACTACTCTTTAAACCTTATGGTCCACACTCTGGAGCATTGTATTAAATTGTTTCTGCCCATAAGGTTCTAAATGTTTGCATCAACTTCCACAACAAACTGTGCAACCAAAAACTCAGCAGCACCAACAAATGTCATCCATCCCTTCTTGCCCAAGGGCCCTGGGGAAATGCCTTCTCCCCTCAGGTCCTAGCCCAGCCAGCCTCTATCACCCAGGAAGAGCTCCTTCCCACAGGAGATGCTCACCTTTTGCTGTCCCCATACCACATGACCCCTCTCTGGGGAAGCAATGAAGAGATGAGACCTTTCTGAGCCTTCCCTTGATGTGTTTACTTCCCTTCCACTCTCATCCTTCTCATCAGTCAATTCATTCCTCTTATATTTTGCAAATATATATATTTTTACCCACATCAGTACTGAACTTTCTTTTTTTTAATAGTAATTCTGAGCATCTAAAACCAGTGTGTTCTGAACTCACCAAGCTACTGCAGTTTACATAATTTGATTGCACCAAGTGAATTATTTTAAAAGAAAAAGCTTCCAACATTTAGAATGATAAACTGAGCTTTGAGTCTTCAAGTCTGGCATCTAATGCTCACAATATTTATCTGAATATCAAGCTACACTTTAAAATCTATTTAATAGTAGTAGATGAAGCATCATAGTTATCACAATAACTTGATCCTTATTAATATGGTTCACAACTTAGTTCATTTTAACAAACCCCATAAAAATCCTGTGATATGCTGTAGTCTCTATCTGCTATATGACTTTATGATCGATTCACCAAAAGACATCAACAGAACTGTTTAAAATCTGCAGTGGAGGAGGATAAATTCAGAAAATTAGCTGTTTACTACCTTACATTCGCAGGGGAATCCTGCACAACGCAAAGCAAGTCACCTACACCCCTTTATTGGCTACAGATGCCGAAACTAGCAGTGTTTTTACTTTCAGATGCACAAAAAAACATCTACTCAGTAAGTTAATTACAACAAAAGAGAGCAGTTTGGAGCCAGAGCATCTTTCTCCTTATACAGCTGCCCTAAATGTAAGCTCATTCAGCCTGCAGTGATCCCAGGGTAAGGGCATGCTGGAGTGCATACTTCACTAGAATGCCAGCCTCAAACTTACTCTGGCTCTTGTTTAGCAGAGCAGTAAGGTCCAAGTACTGAGACTTTAGTGTTGAGGAAGAAGACACTGTTACCACAGTTACTGCTTCTCCAGGTCTGGCTCTTCTGAATTTGCTCCCTGCAGACAGACCTAGACCCAAATGTGCAGAGCCTTCTGCTCTTGGGTGAAACCACTCACTGCCAGGCCAGGGCCACCATTAATTGCCTACAGCAAGGTCAAAGGTGAAAAGCTTTTAATAATATACTGACAGATACTTAACACTGACAGGCAAATGAGCTAGATGACTCCCTACTGGTAATCCAATAATGGAAGAAATTTAAGTATTTTATTAAAAGTTAACAAATAATCACCAGCTCCATTCCCCAAATAAGGATTTCTGTTAACTTACTGAAGACCAGGACATTTGAACACAAATCTCAACAAGTATTCAGCAGGCTGCACAGCCCTGCTGTGTCCACGGCAGCCTCAGCTGTTCCTCTCCTAGGGTCAACAGCGAAGAGGAAGCACAACCCAAATGCTATCAAAGGTACCTTGCTAAACACAATGTATATAGCAGTCAGACAGTGGCTGCCCTGAATTTTGGTGTGTTCCATACAGAAAATAATTCTTGCCTTTAAATTAGCAAATATAAAGGAATGTTAAAATACTAACTCTAAATCTACACTACTGGGCAGAAGCATAGGGAGCCTGTAGCCCTCATTCTCAGATAAGCACTCTGTAGACTGCCAGCTAAAAGAAAAGCCTGCTGCTTAGTACAGCCCATGCTCCTACCTTCCCCCCAGACACACACACATTGATTAGGGGCCAGCTCTGACCCTACTCACATGCTCAGGCTTCCATTTGAAGGAAACCCAGGTGCACAGTGCAAAGATCTCTTAACTCTTTCCAGCTCCTACCTCTGAGACAGGACACAGCCAGGGCTTACTTGGGGACAGAAGTTTGCACTGTAGATCATTCTCCCCTCAAAAGTAGGACAGTTAAATTGACAAAACTCACTCTGCAAAATTATGCATCAGATTCTTGTTTTTTCCAAGACACTACTAACAGTGTTACCAGAATCTGGAGTACCTCTGCTTTTCAAGACTGATTTTTTTTTTCTGCTTAAAGGAAACTTTCCAGTTCCTAAAAACTGAAAGTCTTGTTTCTTCCCTCTCTACCAATAGCCACCTAAACCTTCATAGTTATAACACATTAACCTAGTTACTACAGACTTGCTTTTAGGGAGGGCAGGGAGCGGGAATTTTTTCCACCCAGATTAAGAGGATCCTTAAGAAGAACAAAAGTTCATTGTGCAAATAAGAGCCCGGAAACTCAAGTCTCCCTTCACTTCTGGCTTAAGAGTTGCAGAAAGCTGAAAGCATAATCCCTGACATTTCACTTGCAGGACTAAAATGTTTGCCCTCTGAATATGCCAACGCCGCAAGTAACTGGGTAGGAGGTAATCACACCACAGGTTTCATCATAATTTATAAGTACCCGAAGCACCTCACTAGCACATCCACATAGCAGTACAAATTGGTCTGTTTGTAAATGGTTTCATCTACCGGCCAGCAGAGATGAAAAAGAATATTGATAGCATAACTGGGCAGTTATGTAAATTGGACAACTAAAACGATTCCAAATAATCTCTAAGTCTTTCCTATCCCCACAATAAAATTTATTAATCCTCCCTTTTGTAAACAACCTTTGCAATTTTTTTGCAGCTGTCACTAGAAAAGCAGTAAAAGAAAAGGGAAGAAAATAGATTTTAGAAGTTGGTATTCATTCTGTGTAGTTGTTTTTTTTCTGATTGCTAACAGTTGAAACCAGGACATTAACAATTTTTTATGTAACTGTTTTAAAGCTATTTGTTATGCATAAACCTGTTATTAGCTTCCTATACATTGGTTGTAATTTTCTAATTATTTCTGTCTTCTTATCTCTTTATTAGCATAAAAAAACCCTGTAACATTTAACTTTTCCCAATAACAATAATTAAGACTTTACAATCTCTCATAAATAGCCTGTCAACACAAACTAGATGTAAGCAAGTTTTAGAGTGGCAGTGAGTTTTTTAGCTATGTTAGCCATTCAAGGAAAATGGCTGTAAATACATAAAAAGTTACCAAAGTTTCTTTTGAAAAAACAGTTTTATACAAGACCTAGACTGCATAATTAAACATTCAAATCTTAGTTATAAACCCATTATAATTAAAGGTAATCTGACTTATTTTAACTAAGTGTAAGTCAGACAACATATTTGTATCCATTTTCTAAGATATCTGTCACTTCTCCACAATGACTGATCAAACTTGCTAGTGAAAAATGTTTTGAGTAGGCAACTTGTAATATAGCTATGGTTTCTTTGTGTCAGAGGCTGACTGCTGAAGTGTGAAAGAACTCATTAAAAATCTCTCACTGTGATCCTTCATCGCAAGGCTAAAAAGAAAGAAAATACTTAATGAAGGGTACACTTAACCTGAAGTCCCATTCATATTCTGCTTCTCATTTTACACTGTTTTGGTAAGTAATTAAAAGACAGCAATTAGTCACAGAAACACTATTCATACCAGCAATACTGAGAGATATAAAGTACTGATTTTATGTTAATATTATGAAAGTAATGAGGGAGATCAAGATAATACAGTTAAATAAATAGAAGAATCTCTTACCTTAATCTTAAGACAAGATTCACCGCACATGGAACTTCACTATATTCATCACTAGCAACAGGCTGAGACTATTAGAGAAAAAAGGGAAGTTTTATAAAGGATGCCAAATGAAAAGAGAAAGAAGAAAAGAAAAATCACAAAAAACTTTCAATGCTAACAGTTTGAAGTTAGCATGGAATATTTAACATATTCTCTAACTCTCAGAAACCTTTTAAACACTTTCAGTACACAGTCTAAAACATAGCTGATACCAGTAAAACTGCCAAATTTCAATTACAGAGATACAAATGATAATGCATTAAAGCACTGAGTGTAGGAGCTTTTAATCCACCTTGCATCAAAGCTCAAATAACCTATTAAATAATATGCACACAGTGAGAATACCAAACAGCTACTCACATTACTTTTGTGTAACAGTTTTGGTTGTTAAGGAAGTCTTGCATCTACCCATATGCAAAGAACTAGTACCATATCAAAGCATGCACCACAACTCAGAGATGTCCTTCACAGAGAAAAATCAGGAATATGGATATCTTTCACACTCTCACTCCTCCCTCATACTATGATATCCTCCCCAGCTCTCAACTAACATCCACGTGAAGCCTCAGGCAAAACTCTATCCTACGTACAGGGTACTTCAGGGTCCTCATAGCCAACTTCACCATCACAGAAGCCTGTTCAAAAGTTACAGTCAAGTTCTCCCAAAATAAAAGACTTGCATCACAACTCTCTTCTTGTTTTTGCAACAGTCTTCCATATCAGAGCTACTTATAAAAATGTTATGCAGGATCTATCTTTAATTATCTTTGTATTTTCAACAAACATTACTGCATATTTGGAAAATTATTTATCACTACCACAAAACAAGAGCAGATTTTTTTTCTGCTTCTATTAAATTCCTTATATTCATATAAACTACTACTATTACCTCTGCATCTTCAACAGACATATTATTTCAATGTATAGGAATGTGCATCCCAAAGACCCAACAGACACACACCAACAGTGGCGAGCTGCACAAGTCTTAGTTCCAAGTCATCTTCTGGCACATTTAGGAAAACAAAACTCAACAGAAGACTTCAAGCAGAGGCTTTTTTCTCCTTCATAAACTAAGTAACTATTTTATTATGAGCTACCTGTATAAACTGAATCACAAACTGTAGAACTCTTAATAACTAAGACACAGAAAGACCTTGAGGTAGAAGTCCTTTTTTATTCTACTCAGCTTTGTCTCAGATGCTGAAGCACTGTGTAAACTAGGTCTGCAACGAAGAGACTGGAGTCATCACAGGAGCTAACAGGACCAAATCTGGTAGGAAGCTGTTAGTCTTTTAGAAGATTTCTATGACACCAATGAAAACCAGAGAATCCAAAATTGCAGGTAAAGTGGCAAGGGTCACCCACCCAAGAAATAGACATTTTTGAAAGAGAATTTTTTTCTCTAAGACATAGTCCTATTAAGCAATTATTTATAGCAGTGATGCTTCCCACACTCGCAGCACAGGGCCATGAAATTCAACACGGTGGTTTTTTCCTTTGAATTAACCTAAATATGTTTCAGTTCTGAAGTATTTTATTGTGTATGGAATGAAACATTTTAATTATAAGTTACAAGTCATGATACAAATCCTAAGAATGAAAAATTATTTGGAGATCCTCTGGCTATTCCTGAACACAGTCATCATTACTCTGACAAAGACAGCAATCGTGATCTAGTTATGAAGGTTCCCTAAAAATAGCCAAATTACCTATTTTTGTGAATTCTCCTGGGCACAAATATGACTTTTAAATTCCTATCCATCTTATCCACTGTGTACTCAACTTCATTATTACAGGCACAATTGCATACAGCTCTATCCTCACAAGTACTTGCTCTACAAGACTGCAGAAGAACACTCCCACCTCAATTCACATATTTAACAGCAGAAACAAAAAAGAAATCCCCTCACTCAAACACTTGGAAGAAAAGAAAAATTGATAAAGACATTTTTACCTCTGTGTTCTCCTCCTCTTTCACTCTTCGTGACTGGAAAACAAATGCAGTGAGATATGAGCTATGCAGCTTTATGCAATAAAGATCCAGAAATACTAACAATTAACATAAAGATAGAATATCTTGCACAGTGTAAATGTCTTGGCAGAAACAGAAGGTACCTTTTCCTGAGAAACAGCAGCTTTGCCCTCCTCACTCTTCTCATCCATTTCATCATCACTCCATTCCCAATCTCCATCTTCTGTTTTATGGAGGTGACCACTGGAACCTGGCACTCGCCTGACCTACCAAAATATTGTTGACCATTACACAGACATCCTTAGTCTTTATCAGTGTTCTGGTTAATCAGCAATTCTTCATTATTTTTATTTTATGTGCTTTCAGTAATTTGCTGCAGGAGTCGCTAACATATTCTAAGAATATTTGACCTTAGGGGTCATCCTTAAGCCAGCAGAAATAGCTAAACTGTGCAAAATTCATACAGGGAAACAGAGCTTGGATATATTTTACAACCACTTAGGAAGAAGCTCAAGTAGATGAAAACTGCTTTACTGCTTGAAATGAAAGGAAGCTATTCAAGAAAGCGAAGTTACACAGACAAGGTTGTTTTTGAGACACAAGAACTTGGATTGTTCTGCTAAAAAGCTTCAAAATGTGTAAAGGCATAAAGAATACTTTAAAAGTGAAATTATCCCTATTAAGAGAAAAAAAAAAAAAAAAGAAGCAACTGTATGCAGACTAAGAAGATAGGCAGGTATGCATCACACCAAACTAGCTGGGCAAACTCCTGTAGATCAAAAAGTCTAATGTAGGATAATAGGAGTATCCAGCAGCTAAATCTGAAAATCAAATACTCCTCCAGTGCTATCTTGCTCTTTTTCAGAGCCAGACAACAAGCTTGTTTTCCCCCAGATCATGTTTAGACTACAACAATTCATCCATCAATTCTTCCCACACCTATCCATTTTGAGACCCACGATGCTGGAAGCACAGCACAATAAGCAGGAGCCCCGCTGGTGTTTAGATTAGAATCTGTTCCTCTAATTATTTCACACCACTGAACCAATATACAGTTTCCACTGTACAACTTCAAATGCTTGTACAGGTAAGCTCCCCAGTGCTATAAATTTGTAAAGCTTAAAGCATATCCTTTTCATTACAAAGAAGTTATTCCAGAAAACAGACTGTACATTGGTAAGAGAACAAAAGGAACCAAGCATTAAATGTTCACATCACACAAAAGAAAGATCTAACTTTGCAGAAAAGTAATTTCAGACCAAAACCTACTGTTGGAGAAGATATCAATAAAAATAACTTTAAAAACCCCAAACCAATAAACAAACAAAAAACCCCACACACAAAAAACCCCCACCTACATGGTCTTAGCCTAGAATTGCATAACCTGTTTGCCAGTATTCACAGCACTGTACACCTGCTTAGTTAAACTTTGGTTTCCCAGATTCCCATCTGTGCTGTTTTGTTGTCTTGCACTGAAGTATACTGAGCACTGATTAACTTCTCCCATTCTGATGGTTGGTGGCAGTGATGGAAACCCATTTTGCCAGCACAGATATCCCACAAAACAGGGAAAAAATTTTAAATGCAAAATCTGATTTTTGACTAGAAAACTACATTTTTTTTCAACATAACAAAACTTAAAAGACTAAACTGCTATTAGCCCTGCTCTAAACTGCTCCAGTTGCTGCAAATCACAATGTGCAGAGAGATGCAGCATATGACAAATTCCAGCTGCTTCTAAATCCCACCAGATACTGTATTAGCACGATGTGTGGCATGAAAATAGCATAAGATACCAGAAGTCTGAGATCGTGAGCTTCCAAGAACACTGTGTGATGCAGGTGTTAATATAATTTTTCCAAAGCAGCTCTTCATGGGGTAGCTTTTCACTTGAGCTATTTCTGTACTGGGTTTGGACCAAGCACAATGTGGAGCTGACTGGCCTGACACCACAAGAGCATGAATGAGTGTGAACTGAGCAGCCTTCTTTCAAAACCTTGGTCATACAAAAGCAGGTATCTTGATATCTGCCTGGACATTTTTCTCCTCTTCTTTCCTTCACTTTCCCAAACACCCCTCTGCTCCTCTCCTTCCTTTTTGAGCAAAACCAGAGAAAAGAGTGAAGACTTCAGAACCTCATCGTGTTTCTGTACCTTCTTCAGTCCTTACAATACTCCTCCCTTTCATTTCTTCCCCGCACAACTGGATTGTTGTAGGATGCCCTACTTAGTTTCTCCATATTTTGTACTCCTTTGTAACTGAGAAGAGGGGAAACCTATGCAGGACACTGGGGGAACATCCTACTCCATCACTTGGACAAATCCTGCACCATTTTCCCTGTTTCTCATTGCAGGCTCCTAATGCACCAGTTTTAGCCCAGCTGCCTCAAAGGTTGGCAAAAGAAGCTTGGGAGGGAGGACCAAGCAGAAATCAAAGGAAGCAATAGCATAGCAATTCCTTACTCAGCTGCAATCAGCCCAGGCGCAATCAGTGGGCTCTTACTGTCTACATCATCAGGGATTAGCACAGGTATGAGTTAATCTAGCAGGCCTGGTGCTTGTGGATGTAATTCATTATCCTTCAATTCCTGGCGAAGGCTTTTGTTTAACAGCACAAGCATTTTCCCAACAGCTACACACAAACCTAGGAGAGAACATCATCCACAACTAAACACATGCTTTTCAAACAGAATAGAATAGAATGCTTTACAGACACATTTACGCACTGCATCGTGCATTAATCAAAATCTCTTCTGCTTCCATTTCCAACTGTTCTGAACACTTATTCTAAATAGAATTATTTTAATGGAGCCTAAAGATGCCCATATCATCTGCAGAGTTATGGACGAAAGCTTTACTGATGAAGATGGAGTGCATTTCAAGTCTTAAATAGACTGCCTTTTAATAAACAATAAACAAATGGCTCAAGGAAAAGAAAGTTAATACAAAGCAAAATACCATGTTAATTTAAATTATTTTCTTGAAAGGTTTCTGAAGGCAGAAAAACAAGTTTACTAGTACTCTGTTGCAATCAGACTGGTTCCCACCAGCAAACATATTCACAGAAAAGAAATTATAATTTCAGCTAGAGCAAAGCACACACCCTATTCAACTTTAAAAAATGAGAAATTGTTGTCTACATAGTTTTAATTGGTGTGCTTAAAGTGTGTGCTTAGCACTTGCAACACTTAGTGAACTCATTTGCACAATTTTTGCACTAACAAGCCTGGCTTAACTCAGGGTCAGTTCTGGTTAGAGCCACAAAGAATCAGTCACATATGGAGGACATGCACTCTATCTACGTGCAAGACAGAATAAGCAGCACATTATGCCTGCAGATAAACTAATGGCCTCTTCATTCATCATAAACACGTACAACTAATATCATATATTGGATGGAAATACATTAGCTTAAATGTCTGTTCTGGCTATCATTTTAGATACTACCTGGAGACTGGTATCCTAGGCAGCATGTTTGCATTTCAACCCAGTAATTACAGCATTAAGGCAGTTGAGAATATTCTATACATTTCTCCTGACATCCTGTTACAGGTCTTCCATTTTACAGAAGGAAACAATGCGGCAGACAAAGGAGCGACTTATACAAGGGCATGGAGCAAATTCAAGACAGAGCAGGGAATCAAAACAAACTTCTTGTATCTCTACAAAAATAAGAAAGAAGTTGTTTTACATGGCATGCAGTAGCCATACAAATGCATTTTCTCCATCAGCTTCAGTCAAAATACACAGCATCAATAATCCCCTGGATTGTGTATCTCTCAGGGAACATTTCAGAGGGAAAGGAAAACAAACAAAAACATGTCCAATTGTAATTCGGATTTTACTGATTCAAAACCTAAATGACCCTTCCAAAGTAGGAACTGAACTGAAAAATAACTTTATCTAATAAAGGAAAAAAATAAAGCCTTCAGTTTTACAAGATAATTTGACATGTATTAGAAAACATATTTCACATAAATCATAAGAGCACCAGAGAATAAAAAATTGAGTTACTAGCAGTTAAACTGCACCCAACACGAAAGCAGTTCAGAACATCTTAATCTAAAACCAAAAGCAGTTTCTAGAGGGAAAGCTTAACAAACCACTGCCAACATCACCACAGCTGTGAAAGAGAGGCCTTACAAACATCAGCTACAACAGAGAATGCTTGGACAGTTCAGTGAGTGAAAAAACCATGACCACCACAACATATTAACCATCATATTATTATTGTTGTTGTATATGATGTTGCTGGTTAAAGCTTATTTCAAAATACAACACAGTCACAAAGATTTAAGAATAAATTAAGCTGCTGACAAAACTGTTTTGTCCCCGCCCTTTTAAAAACAAGATACAGACACTTTAACACTCCCAGGCAATAATGGCACACAGCAGCTTTCCAGGAAAATGTCTGTTTAACCAGATGAACAGGGCAACACTAAATCCCACCAGCAAAGGTTTGCCCAAATCAGCCTGACAGAGAGAGACCTTCAGCAGCAGAATGCAGAAGCTGCCCACATTTCCCAAGGCTTGACAAAAAGAAGGCTGCAGCATAAGGAAGCAAAACATAAATTGTTGTCTACTGTGCTGGCTATATGTAGATGCTAGAGACTGGGGAAAGAAGAATCTATTATTCATCACTGATTCTTTAGCTGCTGCAATCTCTTCACAAGTTTATTTTTGTAGAGTAACAAGAAAGGGAATGAACATTTTCTGAACATTAGGATCTTGCTACTTCATTATTCACAACTGCTCAAAACAGCAAAGAACTGGGCCCACTTGCAGATTTAGAATTTTATTTCAGTGTCTAAATTTAATAAATAAAAAGGATACACTATGGGATACCAATGTATACACACATTACTGCATTTCATACAGGGTACAGCCCATGATCTAGACCACATTACAAATTGATTAAGAGTAATATTATGTATCTATAGTACTTTTCTTCTTTCTAGAATAAAATTACTAAGTTAGTAATCTTTTTTACCCAATATCTGAATTATTTAAGGTATCCTTATTGAAGTCTCTTGCAACTGAATATTTGCAATGGAGTCCTGGATAGATTTAAAACAGCATTTTTAAATTCTGTTCCACAGAGAGTGCGGTGACCTGAAGGTATGGTAAATGAAATGCACTTGTGTAAGCAAAATTGATGGCACTAATAATTCATTATCATGGAAGGTGCCTTGCCACTCTCCATAAACAGGTAACTTAGACTCCAATTTAATTTGTTTCTGAATTCCTGGAGAGCAGCAAATGTGTAGACTCTACCCATTTTAAACACATCTGCAAAAGTCTTTGCATAATCTTAACACTTCTTCCTATTAATTTCTAACTAGGAAACAGCCAGTACTGTTCTCCATTTTTTGCATCTGTATATCTACAAAAGGAAATCCTTTTTTTTTTTTCAACATACATATCCTTCTGGAAATACTGCAGCTTAGCCTTTCCTGGAGACAAAATTGTCTTGTAGCCAAAGAGCATCAGTGTACATCTGTTAGTAGAGCAGTAAAGATACACTCAACCCCATACACCCCAGAGAGCAAGAATGACAAAGTATTTAAACACCTCGTTGTTTTAATTTTCTGCACTCTGTCCTCATAAAAATCTAAATTTAGCTTTCAGGCAGAGAGAAAGACAGACCAGTCAACTGACACTGTATACCTTCACCTCCCTTAAGACTGGTTCTTACCGCAGGCAGGACTCCCCCTGTTATACAGAAGTTCTCATAGAAAAAAATATACTCTTTGAAGTGTGAATATTACTTAGTAATCGGTAAGATGAGCGGTTTTGCATAGCCAGTGTTCCCCTACTTTTTTTTTTTTTAAATCAAAAGTTCCAAGAGCTTCACTTCTCATGCAACTTCATGAGAAGTATTTACAAAATTAGTTACCATGCCAGTTATTTTATTAAAAGAACAATGATGAAAAATAGGATGTTACTGAACACAGTTTTGGTTTTAGCACCACACTTTGCTCTGCATATTCTTCTCTCAATAAAAACCCTGACCAGTTCTTTCCATACACAGCTTAAGCCTATAGAGCAACCAGATTTTATAATTTTTACCTTTGGCCATCTTGCAAACCTTTCCTAAGGTACAAGAGAAAATTTTAATCCCCATCCCTGTGAAATTATTTTTATTCCAATGCAACAAAGAAAATCAGCATATCATTGTGTTTATCCAATTACAACACGAGCCTTTTGTTTAAAACAGTTACAAATTAATTCACAGCTTAGCACCTGAGGTAAATGCATGGAGAAGTCACTTTCTACAATATATATTAATATAAAAGAACATTAGTCTTTTTGCATAAGAACATCTACACTGTAATCCCATTTTTGCCAAAAAAAAAAAAAAAGAAATAACCTTGGGTCCAAGACAGAGCATGAATTCCCACATGATCCTTTGTTCAAGAGTTAAGGTATCACCTCAAGAGAAGGCCCGTCCCCATTCAACCCAGTCTCATGGGTCCCATGAAAATCCTAATCCTTTCAATGCTGACTGTTCTTAAATTCCTCTGAGTTCATTATAATGTGAAATCTTTTTTTTATTCTGATGGAAGCCACAGAAATTCTGCAAACCTGAATGTGTCTTATGCAATTTGAAACCTTGTTTTTTTCCCCCCATGACTTATGCAGAGTATCGTTATTAATGGGATGTACCACTACCTTTCTAAAGTAACACTGGCATTTCTGCTTCATAGAACTCAAAAGGTGTTAAGATATACCAGTAATTTGGTGTTAGTGTCCCCTTCTCTTAAGCCACTCTTGCATACTGCAAATATCATGGGAAAAAACATTGTCCTTAGTCTGTCTTTGTTTTTCTCCACTTGGAAAAAAAAGTTAGGCAGAAATTGCAGTGTTTTGTACTTATGCAGGAACTATTGGAATACTCACTATTGGAAGAAATTACACTGGCAACCTAAAGTCAAGAAATCTAAGATCATTACATTTTCCTTCATGAAAGAACACCGAATAAATGAAACTGATAATTCTGCACTGAACAGGGCTTCTTTAGCTCTCTCTACAGGTTCTTGAAGAGCAACCTTTTTAAGGGCTAACACAGCAGAAGTCAACAAAAATCAGAAATCTGTTAAGGGAAAAAAAAAAAAGAGAGAGACCGTTTTCTTTAAATATTTATGATACTGGTTTGTTTTTATAGCCAAACAGTATCATGCTTACATGATGACAAGCGTGACACCCGAGGGCATGGCCACCAATCGTCTGCCATGAAATCTTACCCACACTCTCAGTTTAGAAATGGAATACAGTGGAGCTATCAGTGAGAGGAAAAAAAGGCATTATTAGCTGAAGAGAGAGGGGAGGAGAGAGCACATTCCTACATCTCTAGAGGAAATGATGAAAAATGGGTATAGACGCCCAGTGTAACAACTGCCCATCCACTCTGGGGGATTCCTTGTCCAAAGCTCTCCTCCTATCGCTCATCACGGATTCTTCTGCTGCTGGGGTAATGCTGCTTAGAGACAGTAAAACCTAGCAGCTCAAACTAGAGATGCTATTTTGTTATCATCTTGTTTACAAGTGTAGGTAATTCCCTGCACTCCTAATTCTGCTTTCCAAAACCGTGAAGTTTTACATAAGTACTGCGACATACTTATTATCTCTGTTTTCAGCTGGAGTCCAAAATTCGAATCTGATTTTGCTTTGAGAAACTGCAGTGTTCTGCTGAAATTCCAATAACATAGCAAACGTGCAAATTTAGTAATTCAGTATGATTTTTGGTTTTCAGACATTATTTCTCCTTTTATAAGTTCCACTACATAAACTTCATTACTGAATGTTATTAACTGCAAATGATTCTTTCATTCACATTTTAACAAAATAGTCCTTTCAGGCATGATGTGTACCTGTGCTGAGGAGGATGTTTTCAATTAATTGTGCAGAGGAGATGTATTGTTCCTCAAAAGCAACACTTCACCTCAAAAACAAGGAATCCCAAAAGGGCCATCAGGAATGACAAGTAGAGAGAGGCTCTTTTCTATCCTCTTTCTTTTCCCTGCCTGTCCCCCTTCATTCTCCCAATCAAACTAAGGTGCCAAGGCCAAGAAGGTACCTGCAAGAATCAAAGGAAGCAAATCAAAGACACAGCAAATTGACGAAGTAACTTAATACTCTGACAGGTGACAAAGAAAGATAAAGATCCTCTACTGAAAGACTTTCCATTAGAGGGATCACTACATCTACCTTTATAATCAGCGTTTCCTGGTTCCACTATCCTTTTCTATCATGCAAGCTCTTAACTTTCTTAAAATAACCAGTGGTGAAAAGAAAGAAGACAAATCAGCCTCATCTAGAGCTTTCATTATTCAGTAGTAGAAAACATCTTATAAAGTGGGTTTCACTGTCAGCAATAGAGACATTTAAAAATATTCAGGAACATAGTCTATTACTGTAGAATTCAAAGAAGAATTTACTATGACTCTCACTTACTTTCAGACTCAGAGGCTTTAAAGTACCATTTCAGGGTGAAATTCTGATTTCTACCCTTTTCTATTTTCTCCAGCGTTTCCATTTGCTTATGCATATAAGAGAAATTACTGTAATATATATTCTGCATTCCTCACAGATTTTAAAGAGACCTAAACTTATTCAAGACATTTTCTAAAATATTAGGGTGATTAAAATGAAATTTGAGTGTAGTTCTCCAAAAAGTTATAAATAGGCATGAAAATAATGAATACAGATCTGCATTTTTTAATAAAATCCAGTTTTATAAAATCCCAGTGTTTTTATTTTAGTCAGACACCAAAATGAAGCATGCACTCAAGCATGCATTCAACCAGGCTACAGCATTTAAAATCCCAGACCTGGAGGTGCTCCTAACTGAGTGATGCTCTCCCAGACTGACTCCACACACAGCTCAGGCAGGACGCATGGCACACTGAACGCAGCTGCCCTCTGCTGCCGGGAAACCCCACACAGCTCCACTAGAATCCACACATCCCTGTCATTCCCCTTTCTCCTCATATACTGTGCGTATTTACCTTCACGTGCAGATGCACCGTTTGAATCATCTTCTCCTGAAGCTGCTTTTCACTGCTAAACAGAAATGAACTATTACTATTCCAGCCCACCTTTCTGCTCTGCTTGCCTTAATCTACTTGTTCTGATTAAAACCTTGAAGTTTTTGGCTCCAGCCGTTTTTGAGCCAAGAGCACTTCTCAGCTAAATTAAGTCCCCTATAATACCACTGGTAGCACCATCTCAAGGATGTCCTACTTCATCTATACTTCCCCTGCAGTTCCCCCAAGGAAATCCCAAGAATATCACCAGTATGAATGCAACATTGGCATTATTAGCACCATGCTTTAACCAACTAAATTAATCTCAGGGGTAGTCCATGAACCCACCAATACAGAAGAGGGCTGCTTTTTAATGACCAAGATGAGTCATGTATGAGCTTTTAAACTCTGCCATAACAAGTAACACAAGTTATTTTAGATATGCATATGGCCACCTGTACAAAGTACAAAGGCACTCAACTAAGCCATAGTTTGTTTTAAAGCTTGTCTACTCTGTACCAATTCAGTCCATCTGAGAGGGCAAAAAATCCAACCTCACAAATTCCATACAGATGGTACAGATGAAAGAAAAGGTGGACAAACCCATACACTGTATGAAGTTCTTTCCATCTAATGGTACAACTACATTTAGGCTAAGAAGCTGAGCAATTTTCTTCCTTTATCTGAAATGTTAAAATAAAGCTGATGCAACTGCATGTATCTGTCCCTTAAAACACTTTCCACTACTACTAACCACTACAGTAGGCACTGCTTTCTCACTACGTGAATTTTTGTCACAAAATTTACATTTTATGGAATAAGTGTTTTCATTAAATTTCCCTTCCAACAACTCCTCAAAAAATAAACAAAAAACCTGACATGGTCTGAATGCCAATTTCTCCTTTATTTTTTTCTAGTAATATCCAAATATACAAACACAGTTGTACTATTTATTTGTACTAGTGTTCTGGATAAACTGAACAACTAATCCTCTGCGATGGAGAGGCCTCCCTCACACAGAGCCTTGCCAAATACATATTTATAGTTCAGTTACTGCTTTTCAGAAAAAGTATTCCAGTATGGTACATATCCCTTCACTTGATACATCAACATTAATGAAATAAGTATTTCTTAAAGTTTAAAGAAAAATGAATACACATTTTTATTAACTTTATTTGCTTTTCAAACCAGCTGGAGTCCAGCTGTACTAACATACAACATTGGTGTGCTGTATCTATCAGATTAAGTCGATTACTGAAACAAGGAGGTGCTGCACATGTATGGCTGGCTGAGGTACAATCATGCTGTTAGAGCTGTCCAAGAAATCTGGGATATAATGATATTTTGCTCGTTAAATGTAGAGGATTGATGATTTCTTATGTAAGGAAACATGGCCATTTCCTTAAAATAGCTGTACTGAGGAGTTAGAATTTCAACCCATCAGTAAGGGCATTTTTAGTGAAGTATAATAAAACCTGATATTGCTCATACTAATCATCTCTTCATGCTGTCACAGATTTTCCCCAGTAACTTACAACTCCCAGTTCTAAAAAAGCTTCTATTAAGAGCACAATGCAGTACCACCTTTCCAAAAATAGAATTCAAGCCTAATTATTACTTTTTTTTTTTTTTTTTTTTTTTTTTTACTAGCAGCGCTTCAGACAGCAATAAAATGAAATGCAGATACATTTAATGTATTTTTCCCCTTTTCACTTTGTGGAAGTGGCAGTCACGCAGGAGATTTTCAAAATTAAAAAAATAGGATTATAAAACCATAAAATTGACCCAGGGCCTTTGGGCATACAAAGTACTTATAGTTATAATTAATTTTTTAGTGTGACAAGGTTTAAAAACTGACTGTGGAACTCTTAAAAGCTGTTTCAGATTTGCTCTATTCCCATATAGCAATTCTAATCACAAATGAAATGACTTTGCATTCGGTTCAAAATCAAAACCACTTCAGCACGGGTTAATAAATAGTAGATCCAAAATCTGGGTGAGCTGGGGGTGTACACAGCCCTCATCCAAGCAGGACAGGGCAGGCTGGTTACCATCACACCATGTAACCATGCAGAGGCTGCAAGGGGGTTTCAGGGCTCCCACATTTCCATCAATGACAAAAGTGTGGCTCCAGACCATGTCCTCGCTTACCAAACTGCACTGAGCTCAAACCATCCACCACTACCTTTCCTCCAGTTCTTTCTGACACCAGCAATACTCTCACAGGTGAGCAGTCCCATTAATGAAACCCAGGACTGTCAGCAAGAAGTTGTATGGTGTAACACTCATTCCTGTGGATCAGTACCAGAGTATATCTGAGCAGGTTCTGCACAGGAAGAGGCAACGTGTGTCTGCTGAGTAATGGAACTCCAGAAGTGGTTCAGTGTCATCCTTAATTACTAGGCTAAGGCAAGGAAGAAGGGCATCATTTAAAAACAGGCAGAATTAAAACCAAATAACGAAACAATGGAAAAGTGTAGATGTTGCTTATCAAATTAGCATCAAAATATAAAGTAGGACACCTCTTTACAGCATCAAATGTTTTCCTCACATATACAAGACCTGTGTACCTGGTTTAAGGATTTTACAAACAGACCTAAACTCATATTCAGTAAAAAAGAGCTGCCAAGTATAAGCTGTAAAGGCAGAAGCAAAACATGTGTATAATATGTCAAGAGAAAAGAATTTAAAGTTAAAACTAAACTGAGACTGGAGTTCCAGGCAACAAGGCAAAGCAATTATAGATGTGGTAAATGGAAGAAAAATTAAATTACTGCAGGACAGATCTGACATCTGTACTAGCAGTGGTGCTACAGATCATTAGTCACAGGCATTTTACACCAAGTGCTACAGAAGATAATTTAAGCAGTGATGACACCAGCTCCTTCCTCTCTATTGCCCCAATGACATTAGTTTTTGAATAACAGGGGTTATTTCTTCCAAGAGCAACCTCTTAGACATTTTACATGTTAATGTTTGAGCAACCGAACTCTACTTACACAAGCCTTTCCAAAAAAAACCAAACAACAACAACAACATTTTATTGTTAGAGTATATTTATATTTTATGTTGTCTTAAAACTGCAGCTACATTCAAAGTTCTAAGAAGTTAATTAAATTTTAAATCCCAAGTGAATTTTAATAGTGCCTTTTTAAAATATACAGAATTTAGCATTTTCACTAGCTAAAATCCAATTTTTTTTCTATTTATGATGTAATTAAATACCTGTTAATTTGTCTCTATCACTGTCCAGCTTTGATTTCTTAAGATTGACACATCTTGCAAATAAGAAAAATTGTCAAAAAAGTCATTCAGAAAATTAATTCTGGTGGTGTATGGGAGGCTATCCTGCATTCATTTTGCAATTCCAAAAGCTAAGCTACCTAAAGAAATAAGTATATGCACATATATGCACGAGTTAACACGCAGTCTCTAAAGCTGACCTGAGGGTAGAGCTGGGAGACGAATCTCACGCTCTGTGAGAGACCCAGCTGGCACTGGCACATGTCTGAATCACTCCTGTACAGCCCGAGACATAAAATGAAAACCAAACGACTCTGTTTTCCCAGTTAGATCATTTTTTACGTGGGCATTGCTGCCACCACACGGCCAAAGCGCTGAACTGCCCTTCCCCTGCCCCGCGCAGGTGCCAACCCGCTCAGCACACAACCCCTGCCACAAGCTCTCTCACGAACGCTTTCCACTCCGACCTCTCAAAGTCCTACCATTGCCAACAATTTCCCAGAATAGCTTCCATCTAAAAGAAGATTAGAAAGAACTTATAGCATTCAAATCTGGCTGACTGCCTCTTCCAAATACCAGCTGTCAGAAATTGCAGTGTTGTAGAATTACACCAAAGCAGTAACTCTCAAAGACAACAGAACATCTCCCAATCACCAGTCCAGGTAGCTGAAGTCTAACTGATGTGCCAACAAAGCCTGAAACCAGTCCTTTTCTGAAATGCCCTCCTCAAAACATCCTCCCAGAAAGCCTGCTTTTAGAAAGCTGGACTTGGCACACTACCCTGACAGCTGCAGAGCCACAGCAGTCTGAGCAGGTTCCTCATACTGAAGAGACATGTGAGTTCAGTCACAACAGAAAGGGAAAAGGCAGTTCCATAATGTCTCACACACAACAAGCAGGATTCTACATTCATTCCTATTTCTTAGTTCTTATCAACAGTAGTTTGCTGCATATTTAAAGGTTTCAAAATACCTACCTATTAAGAATTATTATTTTTTGTGTTCTGCTGCACATGCATGGTAAGCTCATTTATACAAGTGCACCACAGGAATACCACTGTATGTCATAGCTGTGGGTTTAACTCTGCCACCCATGGAATAAGGCTCTACTGGTCTGAGTAACTCAGAAGCACTCTTGCAGAGTTTGGACCTCACTTATGTAGATTTGAGAATAACATCTGAAACAATCAAAAGAATCAGGCAGTCCTCAATAAATACCATTTATACTGCCTTCACCCTTTCTATAAGTCATCAGTGAAGATAAGAATTCTGCAGTTTATGAACCTTTATGCTTTCACATCACCTTTTTTCCTACAACTACTTCACCTGTAGCTTTCTAAAAATGTTAAAAAATCATATCATGTATGAAAAACCTCATGTATCACTTTGACAAGGCCAGAAGTCAGAATGCCTCAGGGCTTCCTAGACAAAGCGAGGCTGTAGAGAACATTCATTCAACAGTCACCATATTTGAAGGACTACATTAAATGAATGGCTCAGTTCAGTCAACTAAAAAGGTGAGGCAATTAAAGAGTCCCTGCTTTCTCTTCCACACCAGTCAAGAAAAAGATGTGAATATACTCACCTTTTTTGCTCTTTGTGCTATATTAGGTGTTCTAGTGAGAAGCTTTTCAATCAGGTACTCTCTATTCTGCAAAACCAACATTTGTTAAGTTAAAAATCAATATGAGGAAAGAAGAAATTTCACACAGATTTTAAGGCAGAGCAAAATTTACTTGTAGGGTTAAACATTTTACCTTGGCTTTCTGGAAAAATTTGCATTTTAAAAGTTCTGCTGCTGTGGGCCTGAAAGATCAATAATAAATTAGAACAGAAAACACAGACCCCTCTCAGTGAATACAGTACAAGACGTTAGTTAAATGATACGTCTCTAATACTTTTGAATTAGTACTGTATGAATGGGGAATGAATGATAATAGCTACTGAATTAATTCACACAAACTCACTTACCATACATGAAAAAAATTAAGCCTCTCTATGGTAAAAATACCAAAAAAAAAGAGAAAAAATTATCAGTCTCTCAAGTTGCCAATTTCCCCCCTTTTTTTGTTCAACACAAGTGCAAGTGCATTTTACCTTTAAAACAAACAAAAACTAAAACACAGAAAAAAATGTCAGGTATTATTTTCTTCCCCAAGTGACTCTACAAATGCAAAGAAAACTTTGCTCCACAGCAATAAAAGCATAATCACATTTTCCAAACAGCAGCATCAATACCTGCTACTGGCATTCTTTAACTTGATTGATGTCAGCAGGTATTCAAAAGAAACTATACCGACACGATTAACATGATGCATAAACCAAAGAGAGTCATCAGGAGCGTCTTCCAATCAAATGGACAAATACAAATCAAAGCAACTGCTGTAATGTCAAAACTGAGACATTCCACTTTTACTTGCAGTTCAGTTCAAGTCTGGTTCTTCCCATCATCACTAAGTTTATATTTTTGACATTTTCAACAGATAATCACAATCTCAGAGCTACCAAAGTGATTCCAACAGCAGGTTTTGTCTCCCCTAGCTTCAGGAATCAGAAAAGCTACTTATCTAGGCAAAGGCAGACTCTAGTACTGAAGCAGACTATGGAGAGAAAACAAAGCATCTCCTGGGATAAAATGAAACCCTTTCCATGTTCTTTTCATCATTTCCATGAGGAGCCCATACCACATCCAAGAGTAATTTTGAAACAGTTAAATTTAGGGAAGTCACAATCTTCATCACTTCCAAATGAACAGTACCAACATCTGCTCCCGATTTCCATTTTAATTCAAGCAAGAGATGGAATATCGCACAAACTAGTTAAGATAGCAGAAAAGCTTCAATGGGGAACATTCCTGTCTCAAAACCAAAAACACCTAAAATCTGAACTAGTCTATTTCTTTGAGGACACATCTGAAAAGTTAGCAATGAAAAAAGGAGTAGTAAGTGGTCTGTATGTACATATCAATTCACTCCTGCTAGAAATAATGAATCAACCCTTGATATTGACAAAAAGCATTCAATTTAGACACAGGTAGTAGGTTCCATGGAGCATGGGCGTTTTTTTCTCCTCCAAAACACCAAACTCTACAGCAAAGAAGTTCTCATTAATGGTCCTGTGGAGACCACCAGACTTGGCAGTAATTCATACATGTATCTTGGATGAGTAAAAAAGGAAGGGAAACAATTAAAAAGAAAAATCAGCTTCTGTGTCAAAGTTTTAAAGTTCTTTCGCAAATTACAGTGAGCCAGTACCATCACATCTCATAACAGGGCTAAGCATAGTTAAAGCTAGATTTTAGTAAAGTTTTATCCAAACTACTCTTCTCCATTCCTTTATCATTAATCATGTCAGACACTTCTGAACCAGTCTGGACATGCTTTCTGGCCCTGTTTTTCCACCCAGCCTGCGCAGGGAATTGCAGCTGAGGACTGTGAGCAGCATCCTTGGCACTGGGGAGAGAGAGAAACACCCACACACAGATCCCCAAAAGAAAAACATCACAGTCTGAGAAAACAACAGTGCAACGCCAGTCCTAGATTTTGCCACAAAGACCAAGTACTTCTCTCACAACTGACATGGCTGTTGGAGGTATCTCCATGCTAAATTACATCCTAGCTTGTGAGAAACGTAAAAAATAGAGATGACCCCCAATATAAGAATACTCACTCTATACCAGTATAGAGTAACTGGCACAGTTCTGAGCATCTATCTGCTGGTCTTATTGTTCAATTCAAGGCAATCCTGAGTATGAAGATATTGCATGTGATTTAATAAAATAGCATAATTACCCACTAGTGTTTCAGCACTGATGTCATACCTACAGGTCATGTAACTCGGCATTATGTGTTCAAGGAGACAAGGAAACCGCATTTTATTTACTCCTTGTGATTTCAAACCCCTTTAATCTTGCCCTGAAAATTGCTGAACACTGGAAGCTAAAAGAAGCTTGATTACCCAGAGCACACTTCATGCTTATCCCTAAGCAGACAAACTCTAGCACTAAGCTTAAAACATCAAGACTTGCTACTAAGATCAACAAGTGTAAGGGGTTTGGGAATCTGAAAACAGTGCACAAATGATCCTTGAGTGAAATAAAAAATTTCAAGTATTTTGAGAATAAAAAGGTGTTTCACTAATTATACTTTTTCTCTAGTATGCCTACTGTCACCTTTTTGACTTGATGCCCTACAACAACATCCTTAGCATAACATCAGTGAAGTACACACCATAAGAGACACATACAATCAGGACTGCTCTCTCAGAACAATCTTTCCTCAAAAATACTAGCTCTGAAATGCTTCAAAACAGTGATATATTAAATGCCTTAAACAATGTTAATTAGAATGTGCTTCCTACAAGTCTTCAGCAAAAGAAGCCTACAAAAATGGGTCTGCATAAAAATGAACAAAGGATGAATAAATTAATCATCTGGGGACCTCAGCAATGGCTTTGGAATAAATGTTTAATGCTTCCATCATCTTGGTTGTCCCATCCACAAAACACAGCAAGAAAGAACAAACTGTAAAGATGCTATGATGCACAATTGCCCACACACACATGAAGAAAACTCAATAAGATTGGAGCTACTAACATTACAGTAAAAAATAAATATATCTTAAAAAGAAATTTTCTCTGGAAAATAAGTTTATGTCACAAAATTAGAAAAATCAACATAGAATTATTTATTTATAATTTCTTTTAGAGGCCAAGAGACTGATATGTTTGGTTACCCACAGTTCTGCTGATCAATCTGAACAGTATTGTTAGACTGTATTAAGATTTATATCTTGTCTCAAATGAGAAATTAGATGTAGAGCAAGGACTTTTGTTTGATCAGAGTTTAATTCAATAATATTTTTACCTATAAATACATTAGGTTAACAACCCAGAAGAAGAAAACTTAAGGCATAATTAAGAGGCAATTTCTTCTCCCCAGATGCAGATGACTGAAGGCTGTTATTTACAAAATTCAAATCATACACTTAAAAAATTATGTCACTGTAACTTAAAGTAGTCCATACATTGAAAAAAATAATTCCACTGTACGTGGCAATAGTGACCTACCTTTTGGCAGGATCTTTTTGAAGGCATAATGAGATTAGTTTTCTAAAAGATTTGCCATACTTTTTCGTCATCTCCTTGTCCTCTACACCTGTCTCTAAAGTGGGAGGGTCATTTTGAAGCGTCAGCATTAACACCTAAAATAAATCCAAAAAAAGAGGTGTTGGAAGCAAAACCAATTCAAAACACAGAAATTACAAGAGAATAAATAATCCACAGAATACATCTACTTAAATATCTTGAGTTGCTATTGAAAATGAAGTAGTACTATCTATCTAGCAGCATTAATAATGCAGGCAACAGCATAAAGTAATACAAAGTAATTGTTACTTTCATAGGAGGGTATTTGTGATAAGGTGCTGCTCCTGTTGCTAACTCAATGGCTGTTATCCCAAAACTCCACATATCAGCCTTGAAGTCATAACCTCGCACCTGAAACAGAATCAGAAAGGAAAACCAAGGTGATAATGTCTCAAGTTACAAAAATAAGACTGAAAATGTTTTACTTTTTTTTTTAACATCAGAAATACCTGCTCCATAACTTCAGGGGCCATCCAACAGGGAGTACCAACAAATGTTTTCCTCACTTTATTACGAGTAACATCACCTCCAGTTGCTAAAAATGCACTAACACCAAAATCTGGGAAGGAGAAAAAAAAGTCAAAATCTGTTAAACTACCAATAAAAAAGCAAAAGTTTTACACTTCAGAAATTAAGTCAGTTTATAACAGTATACTTCTAGAAACTCTCCATTGTAGAGCTGACCTTTGTTCCACGACACACTGTTCATAAAATATTATGGAACAGAAGGTATAGTTTTATCTGGGAGATCTGCACTACAGCACCCTCAAGTTCAAGCTCCTAGTCTGTGTCTTCCTGAGTAAGGCTGCAAAGGAGTCCAGAATAAATGTCACTTAAAGTTTTCAAATAAGCACTTTGAGCCAAGGTTTGCATCTGCTGTTTTTCAAAGACAAGAAGCTACTCCTGACAGTTACTAAATTTGAATGCGATTTGAACAAATGGGAATATTACATGTAATTTAAATATTTCTGGAGATTTGACAAACCAAAGATCAACAGCAAAGTCATCAATAATATAAACTTAACAGTAGACCAGGACATGAATACCTTTTTCCAAATTCTAAAATAGAAAAAAATAGAAAAAAGCTCAGTGTTCTGTTAACCTGTTACTACGTCGGTGACAGCTGTATGGGAGAGATCAGGCTATAAGCAGAAGAAAAAGCAGGTTACCGGTGTATGGAGAAATACTGTCAACTTTGAATGGAGCTATATGAAGAATATTTTCCACTGCACTACTTACAATTCAGTTTTACTGAAATAAAGTAGTTTACTGTAGACTTACTTCAATTTTTAATTTTTCTATTGCTTTCTTATTGTTACCTGATTTTAGGGTTGAAAAAAACTCCTAGTAACTAGAGGAAAATGTAGTTTTATTATTAGTTTACACCGGCATACTAAAACTCTCAAAAAACATCTTTACATGGTACTTTGAAAGCATCCTTTATACAAAAAAATACAAGTTCTGTTTATAGCCATTTTTATTACCAAGGCCTGCTAAACACACAGCTTTCAACACTCGGTCACCAGCTATAAACTGCAAAAGGCCTGGCAGTATGCTGAGAGAGAGGGGGCAGGTATCACCACCTGCTCACTCTGCTTTCCAGATAATCTCAGACTAACTTGAGAGACAGGATATGAGCCTTTCTCAGTACTGAAGCTCTTATGAGACCAAATTCCTTGATTCTTACAGACTACCGCTTGAGAAGCACATCAACGCACTCAGGGGATATTTAAGATGCTAAACTGTATTCATCTGATACCACCACAAGACAAACGGCAGATATGCCAAAAGTAATTCTCAGTGAGAAAGATCTCATGCATCTCAGTGACTAGTTAACTTATAGCCAAGGACAGTACATCCAGATTTTTGGATCCTCAAGAACTATTACAATTACTTGCAGAAATAAATTAAATTAATAGAAATATGACTTGTTACCATTTGCAAGCTGTTTAGGGCACATGGGCAAATCAAAAGGAAATATTAAAAGGACATTAAGAAGTTTTCTTATACATTTGATGGGACATAGAGAAACACTAAATAATTTCTGAATCACATATCATTAGCCAAGAATCCAGAAATATGTAACTGGGGAACTTGTGGTTACAGCACTCCAAAGGAAACAGTTAAAAGCCAGCAGAAAAACTTGTATATATTGCCCCTGATCCAGCTGCAGTGACCTTTTTCTTTTATTTATCCATCACTCTACAACTGCCATTACCTGCTATTTGTACAGAGCCATCCTCACCCAGAAGAATGTTGCCAGCTTTCAGATCTCTAGAATGTACAAACAGAGGTTAGCATGAAAGTACATATGTGCACTTTATGTAAACAAATAAATATTGTGTAATGAACAGTTTTACAAGATACTGTTCTCAAATTTAAAACTCAGAAAAAGGAAACTGAAGTACAAAATGTAACTGAATAACATAAAAGCACAGTGCAGAACTCAAACTCTCACAAATTCTCATAGAGAAAGAGACCTGGATTCAGCTTTGGCATAAAATGAAAAAATTCAGGGGTAGATTTTTAAGAAGATAAATATTTAGGTCCAAAGTCTACTTTACCACCTTTGATAAATATATTGTCACCAACTGAGAGCTTTCAGAGCTGTAAACCAAGAATTAATACTTTGCCACATCTAACGGCACCACTACTGAAAAAGAAAAGTTAAAAAAGTTTTCCTCTTTGACCTCTTCAGAGAAGAGACCCATTTTCAAGAAAGGTAAATGTACTGTACATTTCTATCCAATTAAACTATTAAAGCTCAGGAATAGCAACCATATTTTGCTATGGGGTACAGTGATGAAAAGTTACTTGGCACTGAATGTGTCAAAAATTCAGCGTGTACTAAAGTGTCAGCTATACCCATTTACCACACTATTCACACATAATGTTAAGAAGAAACCTCTGTGGCTGTTTTGGTTTGGTTTGTTTCTTTTTCTTATAGAAACATGCATTCCATTCTTAATGCATCACTGCTGAAAGGCAACATAATCTGTTTCCCTATACATATATATATATAAAAACAAGAATGTATTGAAACAACAGAACAAAAACCCTGAACAATTTTGGAAACATCTCTAACTAGCAAATGCCAGCTGACACAGTATTCACTGAACTATACCACAGCCTTCACCTACAATGTACATCAAAAAAAGAAGGACACCGTATCATCTTTAACAGGACTTCTGTGGTAAGGCACAGTCTACAGATGATTTTATAAAAATGGAGAAATGTCACATGTAACAGAGATCTCTCTCTTTTTATGTTTTCTAATGTACTTTAGGAAGAGACAAGGGGAATTCCCACATCTGACCTCAAAGAGTCCTGTTATCCTTAAAGCTCATGAATGTGCCTTTCACAACAATATCAGCTTAACAGAAGACTTCGAATTAAGGTTTGAGGCAGATCTTCAGCATTCCAGACCAGAAGTCAAGATAATTGTTCTTTATTTCTCCATTTATCTCAATTTTCTTTCGGCAAAAGGAGGAAATAGCTCTCGATTTACATCAGAGGCAGTTCATTTATAAGACAAGACATAAGAGGTACACAAAGAACAATTACTGTGCTACATCTGCACTACCTCCATTCTCAGAGTCCAGTTTGCAGTGAATCTGTTTTTTGTGTAATTATAATAGGCTAATGTTTGAAAGAGAAAATCTACTGCAGGTACCTTTCTTAAAACGACAAATTCACCACAGTAAAATTAATTAGCAAAGTCAGAGTACAGCACTTTCAACAAGCAAACAGTGAAAGCACCCTCTGGGTTCTTTCAGCAGATATGTATAGACCACCCAGGGGATCTGCACAATTCACATGGTGCAAGGCAGTGGAGAGAGAACATACATAAGAGAGCAACCACTAGATGCACGCACACCAAGGTGTCATTTCATAGTACCAAACTCGGCTTCACATGTGATCATAAAAAAAGATCTGTAGACTTGTAATAGATATTTACTGATTACCAGGAAAAAAATAATTTCACATTTGTACAGGAGTGCCAAAGCACCCAAGATTACAGGTTTTACTGTGCAACACAATAACCCAGTCACAAAGCATATCACATAAGCTAGAATCAGATTAGATATTGGAGCACCAACAAGCATGGGAGTACAGTCCTCAGTTCTGGCATCCTTATCGCAGCACAGGCCTATCCCAACTAGAAGAGAGACGCACGGCATAAAGACCAGGCAAGTACTAAGTAACTGCAATCAAGATTGCAGCATCTGCTCCAGCATTATCGATCGCATTTACAGTACGTGACAGAGGCAAGTTTGCTTGGCCAGGCCACTGCAGCTGACCAGTGTCAACAAACTACACAGCCAATGTGGGAAATGCTTTTCACTGTGTATATGCTCCTACCTGTGAATTTGCCCATTCCTGTGTAGATAGTCTAGGCCCTCCAAAACTTCTTTAAGAATTGTTGCTATTATGGGTTCTTCAAGCACTCCACTTTTGTGCTCTCCTCTGTTGACAATATACTTTATTATATCAAGCATTGAACCTGTATTGCAAATCCAGGAAGGAAAAAAAAAGCAAATACAAAGCATTATCATATCAAATTCTTAAGAAAGCTGTATTTCTTCAGTCTTTCTATGCTACTACAATTTAAATCTTTGCATGTATGTATAAATGCTTCACGTAACTAGCTGTTAGAATAAAGCACACCGCTAACTTGTTCAAATGAGACACAGAGCACTGCTTTTTGTCAAAAACACTTAAGGATCCCTTAGAACAATATGCTAACATCTTGCTAAGCGACCACTTATTTAAAATTCAGGAGTACTCCACATTTAAACAGACATATACTGCAAAGGTCTTGGTTTATTATCCAGCTTAGATTATGGTTCATGTGTTCACAATGTAGACCCGCAGCTGCAAGACTGGAAGATATTCTCTGCAAATGATGACAACATTCCCAGCGACACAGTTTGACATTGAACTTCAGCTATTATAAATTTCAAGGCATTTAATAGAAACATTTTGGTTTTAACCAAGCATTATTCAACAGTTCACAGTAAATTCCTGTCACAAATCACTGGTTTATCTCATGTTCCATGCTTGCTTTAGATTGAACTGGCCAAATTAAATCAATACGATGTAACAAGTGTTATGAGCATTTCCCATCCTTGTTTTCCAGCATCATGGTGCAGTAGTCTCCTGTCATCAAGATTAATCTTGAAGGACATCATGTAACAACCAGGACCACCACATCTTAATTTGGAGCCTCTCTTTTCTAAGCTAGAAGCGCATTAAGTTCATCCCCTTTCTCCTCTCCCAGAACCAAATAAGCATTTTATCCCATTAACCATCATGATAAAAAACTGCAGTAAGTGTTTGGTTAGTTTAAGCAAGAAGAAGGATGCAACATGTGTAATACTTGTCCTAGGATGAATTTTCCTTGAATAAGGAATGAGTAACACTCATTATGAAATCAGAAATATGCATTTTTACAAAAAAAATGGAGTGGATTCTAGAGAAAATAAGGCCACACTGACAGAACTGACTTAATTCTCACCAGTTTGCCCTACAGAGCCTTAATAGAGAATTTTGATATGTTGATTCAGAAAAAAAATTAAGTCCTGCTGATATTATTCCAGTAATTCTTAGTCTGTACTATGAATTTACATACATAAACTTTTTCAGCTTGCACATTCCTGCTATAACACGCCTACATCTCAAGGTTCATCCTATACAGTATCTACCCCCTCTCATTACTTTGTTTAGGTGAATTAACTCAAAGAAGGTACATTAGAAAAAAAGATCATAGTATTTCCTTGCAGCTGAACAAATAAAACCAGTAACTTACCCCCACTCAAAAGCTTCATAACCAGCCAAAGTTCATCCTTCACCACAAAAGATGTGTAATAGGTCACCACATTGGGGTGATTGCATTGACTCATTGCTTGAATTTCTTTCTGTAAGAAATAAAAAGCCCAACATAACAAAGTCAGCTATCAGTTTTGCTTGCATAGAGAGACAGTTTAATTTCCAAAGTAAAATACTATAACAGAACTAAAGTATATACAGAATATGCATCAAGACATTAAAATATTTCAATTTACCTATAGATCTGCATGCAAGAAAAAAAAATTATTGCTAAGAACATGAGGGAGGTTTGGCCAGGAGATACAGGCACAGCTACATCACTTTTCTTCTGAGAATAGCAAAGAAATTACTGTAAAAGACCCAAATTCACAGTAAGCAATGAAGAACAAGTAGTCTCCAAGAGCTGAAGGTGGGGGTACAGGCTGGACAACAAAATGCAATGAAAGATCAAAATCTACTGTCTTTCCTGTTCAAAAGGGATACAAAGAGTAGAATGGGAGCAGGTGGTAAAGGAGAAAGGAAGCTGTCAGACAAAGGACAAAGCACCAGTGGCTCAGCTACTGTGAGATGGACAGGTGGACACCAGAGCCGCGCAATCAAACAGAAATGGAGAAAAAGCAGTGTTACAGACCAAAAGTCAGAGGAAACAACTGCCTAGAGGAGCATACAGCCACCAACAGACACACAACGTGGCACTACCAAGTAACACTATCTATGACATGCCACAGCTGTACACATTAAGAATGACAGCCTTGTATCTGTTAATTCAAGCAGAGTCCTTTTTCTATTCACACTTTCACATATTTGTTCTGTAACACCTTTCTGGCAGCTCTCATTGTTCTGCCAATCCTTTACATAGGAAAATGTAGGCCTTCTCTTTACTGGAGAGTTTGGCCTCACACCAGTTTGAGCTCCCACAACCCCACTTCTCCCATTCCACCTTTGGCCACACAGCCCTGATCCACCCGTGGTGCTAGAGGACATGGTCCTGGGGATGAGCCAGTCAGGGAGCCAATCCAGCTCAAAACCAAACTCTTCCACCTCTCCTTCCTCCACGAAAAGCAACTGCTTTGAGGTGGATCTGTGTTACACTTTGACTCACCAGCACCTGTGAAAGGCAGGCACTGCGCAGGTCCCACTTAAGTTGACTAAAACTGCCACCAATGCCATTTTCAACTTCCAACTTCAATTAAGCAAATGCTTGAAAGAGGTTTTTTGTTATTTGCAATGGTTGAAATCACAGCTGCTTTCTACTAAAAACTTAATTATATGTATTAAACACGATGATTTAATCTCATAATGCTTGCTGGTGACTATTAAAGTCAGGCTGTAGTTTGAGACACATTTCAGCTTGTCCTGTTGACCAAAGTCCTCCTCCTTAGACAACTTCTGAGTCCTGAACAACAGAAGAAAGAATGTCTGGATAATGAGTCAATGAGACTGAATAACAAGAGCAATTTGCAAGATAGCTCCTTCATTCCCCTGGAAGACAGTAGGTGGAAAACAGAAGGCAGACATGTGGGGCACATTTCTGTCTTCAACCAAATCAAATCACTGTCTCAAGTTCTTAACTGAGCTACCCATTCCAAATCTTAAGTGTAATTCTCCCACTCCTGATTACTATTTCATTTCTTACACTGTTTTACTATTTTCCTATGCTGGTAACGTAACAATATCTCAAAAAGTCCACCTGCCACTACTGAGCAAAAATACACCTTATCTAATTTTTTCTCACACATTAATAATGCAGAAATGTAACTAATTGACTGAGATAACCTTCACTATTTTAACTGAAAAGTGCTTTGAATATTTTATCTACCTGCATCAACTCGTAGGCAAAAACTGAGCTACCACAGTAGCCATGGCCAAAGGCACCCTGTGTCTCACCTTTGGTGACTTTTTTCAAAGAGTCTTTGCAAAACAAAAATAAACAAACAGAAAGCACTCCATGAGAGATAAGGGATGAAATGTTAGTCAGGAAAGAATTAATTTCAGACCTGCAGTTCTAGAAAGCCCCTATCACACAGAGAATGGGAAGCCTTCATAAACTTCAGTTATTTGCTTGAGGCCCATGATACGCACTGATAAGAGAAAAAAGTATTCCCTTAAAATATGCTGCCAGGGAAACAGCTTGCAACAGAACATCCAGGAGGACAACCCGGAACCTCCTTCACATTCATGTCACCTTAAACATTCAACAGCACCAAAGCCTCAACAGGAATTTCAGTCTCTCCCTCGTCTCTCTGCTTCTCCCTGCCATGCACTAGCACGAGCATTTGTGCACTGTGCCAGGCAATATGCCCAGGTTAAAAGCTAACTTGTTTTGGCCAGGTTAATCCTGATCCAGTTTCACTGAGCAGCTGCACAGAAATGTCTGTCGGCCTCAGGGCAGGTGGGTGACACAGTTAATAAGCAACTGCAGGACAGCTCTTTCAGTGTTCGGCTGCAGCGCCCACGGCGCCGGTCCCGCTCCCGGTCACCGGGCAGGGACCACCACTCCACAGGTGCTTCCCCAGGGCCTCCTCCACCAGCACCCAGGCAAGGCCCCTAACAGGCCAGGGGCTCCTCCAGAGAGCCTGCCTCCAAGGGCTATCCAGAGCAGAAACACCAACAGCCTAGAAAAACTGTTCAAACAAACAACCATTCTGCAGAATATTCTTTGTGTTGTAGTCTCGAGTTTTTGATTATTTAAAAAAAAAATGGAGGTAAGGGGATGGAGAAGATGCCCGGTCAGGACAGTACTAAGGACAGGAACCTTTTCCTTGGCTCATGGGGTTAAGTTACACTTAGCTTACAATAGTGAGAACACAGGACATTGCAGGAAACAGAGTATCAAATTTCAGGAGTTTGGCAGTTTATGTAACCTTAGTATTATTTGAACTCCCTCCCACACTGCTTTTCTATGTTAATTGACACTGGCCCAAATCCTAAGTCTGCTTACATGGGCACCAGGCTTGCTGCATTTCCACTTCTCTGAAGGCCACATAGCTGAGAATTCCTGAAGGGTGCCCGTGCACACCATCCGTAAACGCTCAGCACCAGCATTTTACAAAACAGCATGTTCATTGAGTAGACAGTTTTAGAACATCCCTGTGCCAATAAAAACTGTCTCATCAGAAAAATAAGTGATCAAAAACTGATTAGACTCATAATTTTTAGACTCAAAATCTGCCAAAAACGCAAGAGCATTCTAAGTACTATCGACTGAAATAAAAATGTTAGTATAGTTGTAACAAGAGTTTTGAAGGTCAATGACACACCTTTCCAGAAAAACCTACCTATTTTTTAAACAAAATTTTTAAAACCCTCTATTAGAACTGAGTCAGAGCAAGTATACTGACCCTCACAGAGAAAAGTTAATTATATATGCGTATGCATGCACATGTGTGTACTCACTTTTTAAACTCTGCTAACCAGGAACTGGGAAAATCAGAATTTATGTTCAGATCAAAACAGATCAACAAATAAAAGAAACAAAAATCTGAGCACAGAAAAGCAGAAATTGACTTACGCTAAAAAATAAAGATGGTATGGACAGTTGTCTTCTTACCAAAAAAAAAAAAAGCAATATGGGACCCAAAATTCTAGACCTACTGCCTATTTTGACAGACAGTGGAGACACATCAACAGCAAAGACACTCAAGCACTTGGTAAGGTAACTTTGAACAAGCTGGTAACTAACTGCAGTCATTTCTCTAATGCACATGAATATCTCTTGTAGATTTTTGGCAGTTTTGTTTGATTTTATTTGTTGTAACCTTCTGATTCCCATTATTAGTTCAAATTCTAACTAAAAAGATCCAATTTAAACCACTTTATGTTACAATTATTAGTATTTATCTTTTTATAGAAATGTTCTTCGTGGACTATAGATGTTAATACATCATGCACAGCATCTCACCTTGGGCTGTTCTCTTTTTAAACACACTTCAGAATTTATCTTTTGAGTTTTTAGTTGACAGAATTCTCACTACCTCAGAAGTAACTTCCACTACCACAATCCTCTTAAAAAACACAACAATGTCGCATACAAGCTGTCACATAAACTGAAGGTGAATGTCATCAATCACCAGGGGAAGAGCATTTTGGGTCCTCCACTGTAAAAAAGCCATTTTATCTGAAGAAACTGGACGGACCATACCCTCTGTATCAAATTCAAGATATCTTTTGCACTGGCAATTCCCTGCTGAGGAGATCATTTCCTTCAGAGGCAGGAATTTCTGCATTAGAAAAAGCCCACAGTCTCTAGGCAGTAGTATAACCTGTGGAACAGAAGAAAGTGTTCTCACTTTTAGAATGGTTTTGTGTCCTTAAAATCTTGTTACGCTGCCTATATATAAATATGCATTAGTCTTATAAGCACCTAACTAGCAGCACTAGAAAGCAATAGGGTTTGGATTTTAACAGTTCTTTGTGACTTTGTCTGGACTGCCATAACCAGTGCAGAGGAAAAACTCTTGCAGTTACTTTACAAAGGGCCTCTTACAGGTCCTTTTCTTCTCTGATCAGTGGCCCAAACAAACAGCTTTCTTCAAACAGCTTCTTATGGCCTATCGGATAAACGTGTGCTATCACTTTTTTAAAAAGAGTTTCCTTGTGTAGATGGCAATGTAGCCATTCCTCCAACATGTTTTGGTAGTTTACACATTTTAAGGAGACCTACTAAATTTTACCTTCATTTTTTTAATCAAGTGTTTAACCGAAGGAAAATGTATCTTTCCTCAGTATTAAGAAAAGACAGACAACCAGACAGTAATCTCTTAAAAATTAAGTCTCCAGAAAACAAGGGGTTAGGGTCTTCCCAGAGTTATCCCAAGTTGGGATTCAAGTTTGCACATCTTGGTTTTATGACATTAGAAAATACACATTAGTGAATTATATTTTTAGGGAAGGGTAAAAAGTCTTTCAGATTATTTTCAAATCCTTCTCTCACATCCTACATAAAATCCTACCCTCGCTCTTGGACCAAGGAAAAAACAAAATCAAAACAGAAGGTACGTCTCCATGTAATATATTGCCCGCCACCCCCCCCCTCCCCATTTACTTACAAGTAATTCATCCATACTGGTTTGGCATTTTTCTAAGTTGATCCTCTTTATTGCTACACGTTCTTGCCTGGGTTTGCACAGCGCTGCCTGGACAACTGCTGTAGCACCACTACCTGAAAAAGGGCAGAGAAGGAACACAGTCTTAATGCAACGGGTGTCTGAATCAGTGATCAACATGAAAACACCACACTGACCAAGAACTTCAAATCTGCCGTTTATCCTTTTGCAGTGTTTTCCCCACATGCATACCTTTCCACTAGGCAAGACACTTTTCTTCTCAGATGGAGAAGAAAAACCTCAAAGTTTCTGTTCCATACTCCACAAAAAATTCTGAAGTCAACGACTTAAAATGATGTGCTCATTTATCAAGACATAACCACCACCTCAATGCATTTCACAGTTTGGGAACCACTACACTTTTGCCTTTAGACACATCTGTTTCAATCAAGAACATGACCTGCACAGGTGATACAATTTAAAGCATTACACACTGGGGTGAGAAGTGTGCTTTATCAAAGGTTATTTCTTTGTGTTCTTTCAAGTCGGTTCCTGTTTAACTAAGTTTTTTTTCCCACAATGCAAAGAAAAGAAAAGTATCAGGAAAATTGTATATGCCAAATCTTCTACAGTTCCACCAGTGTTCCTGCTCATTCATCCTGATTAGAGTAACATCCTACAAAAAGCATGCTGATTCTCGTAAAGAGCACAGGAAGCACAAGTATCACATCACCAGTGTGAAGATGAAGGTTACTGAATGACCCATCAGAGAAAGTCAGTCATGCTTACTTGGCATGCAAATCACATACAGCCACACAACTACACTGATAACAAAGCCTGGGGGAATCGAACAGATCTGGGGGAAAGGAATAGAATAATTTTCTTTAGTATGCTTTATTTGTGAACAACAAGAGTAAAAGGTCTTGTTGCTTCTTTTATTAAGCACCCACCAGCCTTGCCCCAGTCAGTATTGCCTCACTAAAGTAATGAAATGATTGCAAGTAATATTGAGGAAGAGTTTTGCTCGCATTGCACATCTTGCTGCCCCATCAAGTACAGCAGTGTGTGCTTCCTCACAGTAATTACATCATGCTCATCCACGCAGAAATCTAAAATCCCCCAACAAGCAGCTTCTACCTGTTATTCTAAATATTTTATTATAAATTATGGATTTCTGGTAAGTCATTTGAGCAATGTGTTATATTGGCCTGCTTATACACTATGCTGTATTTATTTGGCGTGTCCTAGATGAATACAAATTGTGAACAAAAAGCCTTTTGTTGTCAAGCTCTACAAACGTGGATTCAGTTACCAGCCGACTTAAGAACAATTGAGAGCTTTTCCCTCTGCACATCTGAAAACAGCACCAACAATACCTCATGACTGAAAGTTATTGTCCGTGTTTTAATTGCTATTTGCTTAGCTATTTTCATGTATTGTTGGTTCACATGATGTTTTCACTCAAATCACAAAGCTTTTTAACTGTGTATGAATTTCATGACAAAATTCTGAGCTCATCTTTAAAAAAAAAAGTCTCAACAGGACTTACTAGTCATGTTTATGCAGGATGTGGTCACAGACAAATATTGACATGTCCTGTTCTGTCTGCTTAAGAACAAAGCTTTTAAAAATTCCAATAGTGTAAGTAATAAAAGAATGAAGAGATTTTAAAAATTAAATAAGACGTCCTAAGGAAGGAATCACCAAGTCAGCACAATTCAGCTCGGGTAAGACTCATCAACATCACTTTAATGAATTCCTCAGTAGACATTGTTACTTCAACTGCACAAGTATAGGTTGAAGCAGGATAAAGAAACCAAATTTTTAGCTATTATGTATACAGGAACAAAGACTGAGATTTTACTTATGCATCTTTTTCATCTATACCAGTAGTTTTATCTACATACAGGAAACAATCAAAATAATTTCCAAAATAGGTAAGGCCACATAAAAGAAAAACAGAAAAAGCACACCAAAAAATTATTCACCCAATGTCAGGATGAAATCTTGACTGCTTCCTCAAGTTAAATGACAGTAAGTAACACTTCAAATTATTTGGAAAAATTAGGTTACCAAAAAAAGTACATTTTTCCATGTTTTCCCCCTCAGACAGAGATGACTTGCAATGGGATTTTCTTCACCTCATGAATGTGATGCACTGGCAAAGCAAAAAACTTTCTAGGTTTAGAAAAAGAAGAAACCAGGTATATTTGCCTTTCTCTGTCTTTCTGAATACTCTACACAATACAGTGTTTTGACAGTAAAGACAGTTTGTGCAGTCTGCATTCTCAGTGGGACCTACATACATATAAAACTCACTCGAAAATGCAGTTTGAAGTACTGAAGCAGGAGCCAGGCACTAAGTAGCAATATGCCTTCTTCCTCTTAAAAGATGTTCTCCTCTTCTCTGGCTTACAAGGTGAACAACCAGGAATATAGACAAGGAAAACGTGCACCTTCCACATCTGGTCAGAAGACTCTTTTTGTGTCAATAAAGAGAGATCTACTAAACAAGTAGAAACATGAAGTGTTCCAGAGCAGCTGTCAGAAACCTGACTATCCAGACAAGACTACTCATTTCAGTTGAGAGATAACAGACTACAGAAGCCATACACTATCATACAGTGAAACTGAATTGTCACAGACAACTATTTAGCATAACGAATTAGGATCACAGAAAATGATTGCATAGAATAGATTGCAGTCAATCTTGTCAGAAGGTAGGACTTCTTTGGGTATGTTGAGCCTTATAAGTCTTCCAAAACCCTCACAGCAGAGAATACTAACTACAGCACAACCAAAGTACAGACAGGTTTTAGCATCCAGTCTCTATTTAGGAAACTGGTATGAAATTATATATATATATATTTCTAAAGAAAGCTCGGGCTGGATAAACCAAGAAGCCTTTGCACCCAGTTGCCTCCTTGAGAAGAGCAAAACAAAAGGATTACCAGTGGTCAGACTCAAAAAAACAGCTTTGCACGAACAACAGGGTTTTTTCCACTACTGGAAAAGTCATTCTCCTACAGACAAGTTCTCTTTGCCAATTTCAAAAGTTAGCAGTCAAAGAATGCAATTTCAGTCCACATCAAGATGCCTACTACTCCCATTACACAACAGACAACAGGTCAGAGCGTTTCATCTTGTCCTCATGTATTTGCTGCCATCCTTCCCTCTAGTGCAAGGCATGCCCTTACAGACAACCTGCCCCTTCATGCACTCCCTACCATCCTGCCCTCAATGCAACAGAACCATTATAATTGCTTTAACTATTTGGGTTCACACAATGGAAACCTTATAAAGACGTTCTATATATGGCCACACTTCTCTTCTAAAAGGATATAGCCAAAAAGCAGTTTTCTGCATTCCACTTAGCATATACTTCATAGAAAACTCAAAAAAACTCCACAAATTATCCAGGATTTAAGCTTATCTCAAAAAGTTCCTACAAGTTGTTCTCAATCTGACATAAATAATTTTTTTCTCTTTTTTTCTTTAAACACAAATATAACCCTTGCAGAAGCTGTTTACAGCTGGCAAAGAGAAGGATATTTGAACAACTGTGATCAACAACTGACATTAAAATCTGAGTTTTAACTACTCTCCACTAGTCAAGGCCCAAAAAGATAGACAGTGAGGTGAAGTGGCTGGACCATATCACTTGCACATTGCACATGCACACATCCCTCATACAAGGATGTGACACTTCATTTATTCCATTATTTATAAAGGTCTGGCACTTTCCACTCATCATGGCACAGTAGCTGTATCTGAAATAGATCACCAGCATTTCTTTTCAATTTTCTTCTTCTCCTTAAAAACAAAAGCCAGTAAGCTCATTAGACCATAATGATTTATCAAGTCTTTTTCTCTTTAGTAGCTCAGTGTTAAGTCTCTGCAGTATTCCAGCACAAATGTCTTTTAAAAGATTTCTGCATTCTAGGTCCCTACCCAAACAGGCCTTCCCCAACACCACAGTGGTTCTAGTTTCTGAAGAGGAGGATGAAACTTACTGACAACAGTAAGTTTTCTTATTGCCTAGGTATCTGAAGGGTTAGATATGGAGAATACTAAATACCTTATCTCAGAATCTGTGAAGTCTTACATACCAACCTATACTATCTGCATTTTTATACACGTTTTCTGCTCCCCCAACATACAGAAACCTTCTATTAAATGTAGCTGATTAGTGGACACAAATTTTAAGTCAGCCTCAAATCCAAGACTAAACTGTAGCTATCTGTAAAGAGCCAGTACTAAACAGAAAAAATCTATGAAAATGGATGAAGCAGCTATGCAAGTATTTCTATTTAATCTCTCAAGACAGCCCATTTCTAAAGAAGAGTCCTCGAGATCATTCTTAAATGTAAATCATATGCAGTTGTAACTGCAGGATTCCTTCTGTGTAGAACAGAATGGATTTGTGCACACAAACCTAGGTTAGGTTTTCACTCATGAAAATGTGGAGGTATTTTTACGTAACACACAAAGCTTCTGTGCTCATATACAAGCTTGGACAGCTATGTCATATATCCTGCATATTGTATACAATATTGTGTAGCATATTCCCAGCATGAATGCATTATGAACTGATCGACACTTCAAAATATTCCAGAGTAGCACTGGGCCAAACTAGTTTCTTCAGTTTTGAAAGAATAAATTCTGTTGGTGGCAAAGCAGTACTTTCAGTTAAGAAAGAGAAAACAAAGAACCTTTAATTTCTTTTGGTTTCTAGCTTTTACTCCACAACACTCTAGACAACTTTCAGTATTACTCACTTTCTCCCATATTACTTCCATTTATTAAAAATTAGTTATAAATCAGCTGCTTAAAGCTCATTTACACCACCATACTAAACTCTCAATCTTTCTGAAACTTCTTCACAGAAAATGAGTCATGATTTCCCTTCACATTATCATGACAAATACTTGTGTTCTTAAACCCCACAATAATTATGTAAATACAACTTACTAACAGTTTCTGCCCCCCTTGAGTTCTTAATTCATGCTAGGATTGAATCTCTCCCCTTATAACTCACCTGGATACTATTTTGCTTATCCTAGCCATTAGGCTTATGACATAATTCACTTAAAACACACTAAGTGTTCTATGAAACCTATGCCTGCACAGAGAACTGCTACTTCTGCATTTTCAACATTCAACAAGTAATCGCTTTTAGTTCTTCATTGAGCTATACAAAATGAATTTGCTTCGCAGCTGGACATTTAAAAACATCATTATGGCTCCAGAAACACTGAGTTACTCAACTGTTGTATTTACCTTTTTCTGGAACAGTAGCTTACACAAAGTCTGAGATCTAGCCTATCCCATGCTACTCTTTAAAAGCATGTTGTATAAACAATCCAGAAAAATCTCTTCAAATAAGCTAAAGGTCTGCAAATATTTCTGTGATCCCAATGAAGTGTTAGAGAAATAATCTAAATGTCCACATCAAAATTACTAGCGTTATAGAAAATCTCCAAGAAAATACATCTGCAAGCATGAAGCCAATCCGTATTATGGCTAACTAAGATACAGCAAGCTTCAGCACTGACCAGACATCGTGTTCTCCACACAGAAGGAAAAAGGTAGGGGGATTCACAATCAACAATAACCATTTACATACGTGAAAAACAGGAACAGGAGGGAATGATCTCACTTTCTGAACTATTCTCTTAATTTCCTCACCAAAATAGTGAAAGGACTGGTTATAACAGATGTTTTGCCTAGACATATTATAGAAAATATTTTGAGGTTTGCTATGCAGTACTACGTTATCGCCCCCTGTCAAGTCTGCAGAATAGAATAAAATTTTTCTGCTAAAAGCACAGGAGAATTCAAATCTACTTTCTTGAGCACAGAGGGTTCTAGCATCAGAGTACAGCAAATAACTATCAACCACGAATTATTCAGGAAACAAGACAAAATGAAATTGTACAAAAAAAGTGGAGAACCTAGACCAGTGATTTGGAAAATGTAAAAGTCTTACTTCCCTCCATTGGTGAGCCCAGACACACTATGTTGCAGGAACTCTTCTGAAATGTCTGTCTTATCTGACAAATAATTAGTTATCACCACCAGTCATTGTTAAAGGAATTTTAAGTGTTCTACTCTGACTGACAAAGGTATTTAAGAAATCTGTGGCTAGAAAGTGAAACCAGATATATTTAGGTCTGACATAGGTTTATTTAACATTCACTGTGTTCAGCTTTGAAATGAAATATCAGCCTGAGCGATGGCTTTTTGCTTTCAGGCACTTTCCTGTTAAAGAGACTTCTGCCTAGAGCCGTACATATCTCAGCACTTCTCGGCTTGATACAAGGCCATCAACACACTAAAAAGTCCAAGGATGACCATTAACTATGTCTAGGGCATTCAAGTAAACCTGGCAATAAGCACACAGTGAGAATGGGAGGATAAAAAAATAGAGACTATCCCCACTACCTCCTTCTACTTCACAACTCTGCCCTCCCTGTGCCCTCCCCAGCTCTCCCAACAGAGAGTGACAAGCGTTGATGTTAAACCCCAGTCTGAGATTATTTTTTCCCTTTGTCATAGAGGCTTTATGTACTACAACTCTATTAATACAAGTAAAATAAACGAAGCACCAAAAATAAAGCGTGTTTGTTTGTGTTTGTTAAGCCTATGGGAGAAATAATAAATTAGAGGTGGATCAAGATGACACTTTCTGTTGAAGTTCAGTAGAAGCAAACCTCACTACCACATCCTGCTACCCCATACAGTCATGTCACAGATAGCACACTCACTGTCTTGCCTTTGAATCTACAGCAGCAAGACATTTAGTATCCCAGCTCCCTTATGAGTTTTTCTATCCACTGGACTGTCTTTAGTGCAGAATATGATTTTATCTCCCTGTGCTATCATCATTGGTGCTTAAAATGATAGCACTACAGGAGACACACTTAGCCCCGCATTTCAACCCTGGAAAACTATCACCCAGAAAAATAATATACAGCACATAACAAAAACACATTCCTGCCCTCTTTTTAGTACTTACAAAGGAATTCAAGTATTTTGGGTAAGATAATGTGCTAACAAAGTTGAGGATCAACTTTTAGAAGCGCTTCACAAACAAACAGCAACCACAATGCCTCTCCTTTTGCTTGTCTTTGAGTATGAATCTGCACACACTCCAATCACACCTTCATACTTCACACTGAAAGATGTAGACAAGTCGCAAAGGAAAGTGGAGTGATGCCAAAAGTCCAGGCAGCTTAATGCTCATCTGCATGTGTTATCACAAAAATTAACTTTTAACTGAGTACTTCATGGCCTTGAGTGTTCTTACATGCTGGTCACAGAGCTCACAGGGAGCCTGGAACATTCTCAGATCTTCCCATTCATAAGCACTCTACACCACAGAAACGTCAGCACCACAGCTAGTAAGGAAAACCTAAAGCAAAGCAGTCCACTTTCAACAGGTGTTACCTTCTCCCTGACTTATCCTTTAAAATAGGTAAGTCATCTAAATAAAGTTGAGAGGGAACTACAGCAACTCAAATTAGGCTGTCTAGGCAAGCCCCCTATTATAAACCCTATCTAAGACTAAATTCCTTTTGCTCTGCTCCACATTTCAAATACCTTTATAAGAAGTGTTATTTATAAGTGAAAAATGTTCATATACAAAATCCACAATTGCCGCTATTTCAGAATTTGGAGTAATTAGAACTGGAATTTGCTTTGTGGAAATGTCAGGATTAGACTGGTGTGACCAGTAGCCCCTGCTCCTGACCCCTTGTAATGTGCTTAACATAACTAACATGACTTTATAAGGCAAGCAGTTATTCTCTGTGACTGAACAGGTCCCATAGTCATTCTTTTTTCTCCTACTCCCTTACTGAAGGTCCTGTGAACCAAGTAGACAAACCAGATTTGTTCTTCCTCTCCCTACCAGCCTCAAGATTCCTGAGCAACAGGGCAATTTACAAGTCCTGAGTAAGGACAGTGAGACCCATGACCCCTGGTGGTCAGATAAGCTTCCATCATCATCTGCTTCCTCTGAGGACTGACTCTTACGCATGTCTGATCCTCGACTCTAGATTATGATTGTTGTATTGATGCAGCAAACAATGTATTGAATTTTAACCCTATCTGCAGAAAGTCCAGGTGACTAGAAATAGTAAGTTAAGTTGTATTATAAATTCTGTATTATTTAGTTGATGATAAGTCATGTTAGGATCTAGGCAATCAGAAATCTTATCTTGTCATATTATAAATTCTGTATTACACTACTAATAAATTATACTAAACTGATTCTGATTGTAGAAGCTGTGCCATTCTAATCACACATTCTGTGCTACAGTATTCATATTATCTTGCTAAGAAACTAAAGCTCTAATTATAACTATATTTTAGTGCCAACATCATTCTGCCAAGGATCCCTAAAACAATCTGTCTGTCACCTTAGTGGTAAGATGGATTAGCAGATACTTGGGAGCAAAGAGATTTTATTCTCTGGTGCATAATTTACTCCTCAGGCACCTCAAAATTATTCTGCTTACATATGCTGAAAAAGAAGGGTATGAGGGGAACAACCAAACCACAGAGACTATTTAATAAATACAGCTGAACTTAAGGCAAACAGGTAATTTAGCTAAAAACATTCAGTTCTGTCCCCAAAACATGTTGAACCTCTCCTAAAACATGCTACTTAAAACATACGATATATTAATGGGCATCAAATGTGAAATGCAAACAAAGTACCTCTGTTCCAGTTTGCAGAATTTATGCTTTCCTCACGAGTCCCATGGCTTTCAGATCTACTTGAAGTATCTTATAGCCACTTTATATACCTTGTCCACTTATACTCTCTTCACTATCATGTTTCCAAAGCTGTAATTAGGATGTAATATCAAGCACAGCATTTTAAGAGCTTAATGAACTAAAGAGTATGAAACTGAACTGAACAGTGAAAAGTCAAGTTCTATACCTGGAATGATTTCTCCTTTCAAACTCATTACTTCCATATGAGCTGCCATTATTAAGACAAAAAAAAAGTGAAGCAAGGTGTTATGTAAAGGTAAAATCAACTGCACTTGGAATATGAATTTCACTACAATTTACTTATGGACTAAAAAATACATGTGCCAATAAACAACGAGTAACATATAACAGTCCATTACTTAAAGAGACTTAAAGGAATACTTTTCTTTGGGGTTAATGAAAAATAACTAGCTAAATAAATAAATCCATTTGAGTCGAGCACCTCGGGGGAAAAACAGAAAGATTACTCTGTTAGTTTGTCATTAGGTTAGATCATCTAAAAGAATGTGCTGGCAGGAATGTGGATCATCTTTAAAGGTTTTCTGAAAGGATTCTTGAAAAGACCAAAGAGCTGAGCCACAAGTAATAATGTCACATATACAAAAGGTATTATTATCTGTTAAACTACCTCGAAAGACAGAAGAGGGGAAGAAAAGCTCTGAGGCACACGAGACCTTCTCCAGTTCACATTAGTTTTGTAATCAGATATGCTCTGGCTTCCCTCAAAATGAGAAAGAACCCAACTTCACTCGCACTGCAAATTTGTTAGGCAAGAAGAAACACAGAAAGTAGCAGCCAAAGCACTTGCAGTAGGCTCTTTCACCCACACTGCCACTTGCTCTTGCAGCGCTATCGGCAGCACAGCGGCTCGGCCGGCACAGCACGGGCAGGGGCAGCTCCCATCCTACACACCACGGTAGGGCTGTCCTGTGATAGGGAGAAATGGAGATGTGCTGCACTCCATGTGAATGAATCCAACAAATCCATATTCAAGCTGCATTTTCACAACAAAAGGCATGAAAAAAAGTAAAGGATAGTACTTGGTTTAAGAATTTATGGATTTTATATACCATGTTATTATCCATTCATCCTCACACGAGGAGAAACATGGTTTCTGATTGTTTCCTTCTCCCTCTTGTTTCATCGTCAATACAGAAACCATTATTCAGTATGCATACAAATCTCAACATCTGGAAGGTAAAACTCACAGTGAAAATGTCTCCACATAACTACACAAGAACTTGATATCTGGTATTCACTGTGGGGCCAAAAGTTACCTTACGAGGGTATCATCCGAACTCCATGGAATTCCTCATTATACAAACAGGATAAAGTGAAGATTTGCTATGCTGAACCAGACTTCCTGCCTAGAAAAAAAGCTGTTAAAAGAGAATTACTGTTCATTTCTGAAGTAGCACTATAAACAAATGTTGGTGTTGATTTAGTTGGCATATTTTATTGTTTGTCGTTTAGTTTGAAAGTAAACACTTGGAACAATTCTAATACCATGAACGCAGTGTTTTCCAAGTCTTTCGGATGTCACCACATAGTGCATCATTCTCTTCCCAGAATGAAGAACAGCAATCTACCAAAACAAAGGCATTATTGCTACTGCACTGTCATAGAGATCTCTAATTAATACTGCAGTGTTGAGCTACAAATCATCTTCATCTAGTTTGCCCCAACAGATTGTGCCTGCTAGAATTTAAGTTCATTGCAGTCACACACTACAAGCAAAAAAACATACCTATTTTTCATAATGCTTCATATGAAGCAATGGAAGAGTTGAAGCAATATAAATACTATCATATCATTAAATTTTCATTAGGTGATTCTAATCTAATTCTAATGAAGTTCCTATTATTAGTCTGAAGTGGATCAGAGTCTGGAAGCACGAGACACTAACAGGAATAATTTATAAGTTTAAATTCAGTCCCTGTAATAAAATGTCTTCAAAGCAGAGAAGTGAGAAGAAAAAAAGCAACTTTATAATCGAATGACTATGCTTTTGAAGCTGAGTATGTTGCTTCTCAGAAGTCTAAAACAACAGCTCAAGTTTATGATCTTGTTCATATTACTCCTACACGTCAGAAACCACGATTGACAAATACACAATATTATCTGTTAAATTAATTATTATTATACCACTACCCTGAAGTAGCACATAGACATTCAATATTGATCTTGACCTTCAAGACCTTTAAGTACACAATTCTTCTGAAAGCATGACTGGAAACACAGAAAAAGCTTTAAATTTTCAGTCTAGTTCTAATTTCTCTAAGAGCATAAGCACAGAAAAAGCTTCACATTTTCAGTCTGCTGCTAGTTCTAATTTCTCTAAGTGCATAAGCACAGTTCAACTTAAAAGCTATGTAACATAATCATTACATCAGCCTTATAGGCCATTCTCAAGTTTCATCTATATTTAACTTACAATCACAATACCTCAGAGGCATTTAGACATCCACAGGAATAATTATGTTAATAAAATGATTCAGGAATTGTTACTTGTAAAGGCAAAGGATTAATGGAGACAACTAATTTATCATACTGGAGTTCCACAAAGCTGCTGACTAAAGCTGCATACCTAGTCAAATACCACAGGGTAAAGGACTGAAAATATTAACTCCACCAATGCCACAAACTTATCACTTCAGCTAACAAATGGAGAACATTGTTCCAACTTTTCACTGAGCTTCTCTCACAAGGAAGCTGCAGGACTGTCACAAAGAGCGACCCTGAAAAAACGTGACAACAAACCTGGGAATTGTTCTGAGGGACTTTTAAAAACTCACTGCCTTCGTCAGCATTTTCAGCATCCCACTACTGCCGTGTAAATTTTCTACAGAGCAGTCACCCAGTCAACTGAAGCCTGCCTCAGTCCCAGGAAGCATGCACACTTTTCCGTGAAGATTAAGCTGCTTCCTCTTTACTGCCATTCCCCAACTATCTATCTCTTGAAAGGTAACCCACTCTCAAAGTAACTCTGACTTGACAGCAGTTTCAGGAAAAAACAGGTTCCTCCCCCACTGTTAGGTACCACAAATGTTTCTCCCTGTATACTCGCCTTGTTTTTTCTCCTTTAATACATTTTCTGCTTCAGGGCAGGGTTGTTTTTTTCCCCATCTTTTCAGTCTAGTGCTCCTAGTCTACCAGGCACATGTTAAATACCCCAGCATGGTGTCCAGCCAGAAGCACTGTGCAGGAGGAAGCAGGTGGCCAACAGCGCTGCACAGCCACCACACAACCCTCTGGTCAGCAAGGGAGGACAGCAGCCAAACCCCATCAAAGAAGGCAAGAGACAAACATTCAGCATGCACTGCTTGTTTCACTTACAGAGTTGATCCTACAACCACACAGAATTTAGAACAGTGTTCTAGATCCTGTTCTAGAGACTGACAGATATATATGTATAGATATAGACTTTTTCCTTCCTAGAGGGAAAAAATAAAAGTTTTAGGAAAATTCTTGACGTCATACCGTACCAGCATTGCCTCATTCTGCCACTGCTGGATGATAACGTTCTTACACCCACAAGCTTCAACTATGCAACCCTTGTGCACACCCAAAGACATTCAAACTTAGAAAGAAACAGTGAAATCTAGCAGAGCCATCAGGATTTCATCCTACTAGCAAGACCATGCTGCAAAAGGTAGAAATAAGTCAAAATCCACTCACTCAATACAGTTCATTCTTTATTTACACAGTGTAAACTGTATCAACACCTGTTTAAGTATGAATCCTTGTGCAGGACCGGAAAAACTCATTTTTAATTTTGGGCATCAGAAAATTTCCTAGTGAAACATTTATTTTCCAAGTTCCGCAAGTAGATTGCTCCTGTGAAGCCTCTGCTCAGCAGTATCACAGTGACTTCAGCAAACCCAATAAGTTAACAAGAGTAACCAACTTAATTTTTAAAGCCCATTCCTTAAAAACCAAGAACTGCTATTATTTTGGGAAGGAAAAACACCTTCTATCAACTGCGGCCTTATAGTTCTGAATTATTTTGGAGGGGGAGAAGGGGAAGAGGGAGAGAACCAAAGGGGGCACACAGAAATGAAATATGACCTAGACAAGCAGCCTCTATATAAGCCACCCACATCTCCTTTGCATGGAGAGCTCACTGTTTTTTCCTCTCAAGCCAATCGGAACAGATGTGGTTTTGTTTCCAGTTAACAAAGAGAAGCTCCATTTGACAAACAGATTCTGGAAAAAAAACAGCTGGTCTTGGACCTAAGAGAAAGTGGTTCTTTGCTGAAAGAAAGAAAAAAAGTAAAACAGTTCTGAAGTTATTTCAGAGCAAGCTATGACCCAACTTAAAATAGCTTTCCCAGGTTTGAATTTGGCCCCTGCTATTGAAATACAACACAGGTTACAAGCAGTGGTTCCACTCTGAAGATGCAAAGCCTTGCTGTTGTAACACTTAGCAAGAGTCAAAATTACGCAATCCCTTCAAATTCCGACACACTCATCAGTAGAACTTCTCCTCTTCTAGCATTCAAGCAACTCAGTTGAGCAAGGATTTTCCAGGTCCCAGAGGTACTGGACCTTATCTGTAGGAAGAACTTGGATAGAGAGGAAGGAGAAAGCACAGGGACTGAAGGAAGTATGCAGATTCCAAGAGCAGGAAAGCATATTTTCTATACATTATCATTACATAGCACCAGTCAACTGTCTGATGTGTAGACACATGTTCCTTCACCCTTCCAGTTACAGTAACTTTAAAAAAAACTTTGTATGGTGGTTACTTGCTATCATGAGAAACCCAAAGAAAGTTTTGCTGCCTTTTTTATTTTCTATTTTCATGCACTATAAATAATCTTCTTTCTGACAAGTCTGAAATCCAATTGCATGAGTTAATTTTTTTTTAAAGTCACTAAATTATATAACAAAGTTTGATCATTGAATCACTTAAAGTCTAACTTCTTTGAAGCAACAAAAACTACAGCCTTGTCTCCAGTCCAGGTATTTCTAATGCAGAAAGTTCACTTCCATGCAAAAAAAAGCCAAGACGGAGGTTCCTTCCCCAACACTATTACTATCATGTGGAGACAAGGCAAATAATTAACTACAAGCTCTGCACAGCCTCATTAACAGCACAGCACTGTGAGTTTTCTACACGGTATTTTCAAATTGCATCATGACCACCTTTACCCTGGCAACTGAATTAAAAGCCTCTCCTTATTAGAATACTATATTGGGATCTAATATTTCCACAGTTTCTACAAATGGTTATTAGAAGGCAGAAAATCTTGACCAATATTTCCCGAAATGTAAAATTTAAGTCTCATTACAGTTGTATTAATTACTATTAATGTTATGAAGGCTGTATTTAATACGTGCATGTACAATAGGCTTGGGCTGCTGTAGGAACTTTTAAGATGTATTGGTAAGGAACAGAATTTGCTTTGGAGCAGAATTAAGGCAGATACACCCTTCTTTTTGCAAAAAATTTTAGTAAAAAACTTTAAGTAGCATTAAGTATTACTTATCAAATTATGCAGGTTCTTGTGCAAGAATTACGGAGGTTTGGCAAGAGCAACTATCAAGTTTTACCATAGCTTTAGTTGCTCTAGTGTGGTATTTCACTAAGCACACTTTGATTTAATTTACAGCATATACATAAAATCTACTGAAAGAAAGCCCTTCTATTGTTTAAAAAAAAAAATCTGATTAAGAAAAGGGATAAGAAATTTTGGAAAGTGAATGAGACACAAGCATCTGATTAATAGAACACCGCAGACTCGTAATGTTACCTCTATAGAGAGGCTTTTCAAAGCAGCATACAGCATTACAAACACAAACATAGGTTCCTGAGAATCATCACCAGAGACCACTCTGCAGAGTCAAAGATCTCTGACAACAAAAAATATAGGAGAGTCTATTCTCTGTCAGACAAAGAGCCATTAGCAATATATGCAGCAGGGAAGAAAGAAAAAGTAAATAACATACCATAGAAACACCAACAAAGACCCCTGAGGCATTAACTGAGGGTGGTTCACAGACTGCTTACAATAAGAACCATAAAATCAGCAGAACAGTCTCAAATGGTAACTTGTTCTACTCAAAATCTCAACACATTTGACTTAGCAACACTGCACCTCATGAGGCAACAAACCACAAGATATTTTTGAGCTCAAAGTTAGAAAGGCAAAACTAGACAAATGCACAAGTTCAACTGGGGTAACGTTTTTAATTATTTGCAGCCAATATAGATAATCCATCTCGTAAAAGTAACCCTTTCTTCTCGATCTAATTCTGGTTGTTTTGTAGCCAAACTGATTTTCCAAGTTAGTTGCAGCAGAAGAGAGAAAAATATAATTTTATAATGAAGACTAGAACCCAACCTAATCATAAAATAATCCACTGCTTCTCCATAACAGACATTTTCCAAACACAAGTCAAAGTCACTTGATCATATCAGTTTAAGAAAACTTTTAAAAACCAAAACAGAAATTTAAAAAACTCATCCAAAATAAAACAAAAAAACTCAACCAAGATTTAATGCTGTTTTGTCTCATCCGGGTGATGTAAGGCTCATTACAAGGTGAAAAATACAGACAATTTTAACACTATCCAGTTTCTTATGTTGATTACAATTTAAATGTTTGTTTTGTGAAGATTTATATTGCTTCTGAGGAAAAAGACTCTCATATGTATATGACATAAATTCAGAGAAATCTATTTCAGTTATCTTATTCTGAATACTTGGTTATAAACCCAAATCGCATAAGAACACTTCTCAAAGCATTGTTTTCATTAGCTGCTTTTTTTTTAATCCAAGATACATCCATCCTAAAAAAAAAAAAAAAAAAAAAAAAAAAAAAAAAAAAAAAAAAAAAAAAAAAAAAAAAAAAAAAAAGTACATACAATAAAATCCACTGCATATTTTAATTTAATGCATTAAAATCTTAGAAAGAGATCTCCCAGGTCTTCACTAAACTAAATCTGGTTTTACCTTAATAGCAATTACAGTTCTTATCTCTGTAACTACTGCCTTAAGGTTGGTTAGATTCTCCTGTCCTAACAGTTAGGAACCCCCTTCTAACTTCCAAATGCGTTTGTTTATTGACAGCCTGTATCAATCTGAATTAATGTGAAAACTTCCTCTTAACTTTCAACTTGCATATAATTTATATTCCAATTTGTATATAATTGCTATACGTTTACAGATAACAAATTGCATGTTTTTTTCCTGCTCCAAAAAAGATCAGTATGTAGGAATAGGAAGAGCCTCTTCCTTGCATCAGACCTATCAATCACGCAGTCATGCAGCAAGTCAAACAGGGAATCTGATCCAACAGAAAACTGACCCAGCAGAAGAACTAGTTCACTGTCAGATCAATGAGATCCTTTCAGCAGCTGCCCGTTAGAGCAGAATAAATGTATCATGAAACTGCACACCAAGAGTTTACAGAGACCTAGCTAGCCACTTCAAAAAATAAAGCAAATAACATATCACAAGAAGCACCCCTTAAAGCTAGCATTTTCTCTTCAACAGGCCTTTGGATATCCCAGCCATCATGAAGGATACAACAGACAAAAAAGCTTTATCATTGGAAATCCATATCACGTGGCCTTGGTTTTCAAAATAGCATGTGGCTAGACACAGATGAACAATAAGAAAAGTTCACATTCTCACAGAGAAAAAGAACAGAACTTCTCCAACCTGCTAAATCAAAGGGATGGATGCCCACATGACTAACAATTACTTTAATTTTATAATCCCCACCAAAACTTTTAAAAGCCCCCCTAAAAAAGGCCATTCTGCATCCATGCTTAGTTCCCAGAGAATCTAAAGCCTGTTCTGTTTGGAAGCTTTGTGATAAATCATCATGGTGTATCATCCTGCACACCTTTCCTCTTGCAAAGCCCACAAAGGCACTTCAATATATTGTTATTTTTCTCATTTAACTGGAAAAGGGCTGTTGTAACTGAACTCCTCTCTGAAGACACTACCCAGCTCCTCAGGGAGAGGTACGAGTGCTTTGCAGAGGTGATTGGCTCTGCTTCAGCAAGTGGTAACTATTAATGTTCACAACGTACTTAACCCTGGCACAGCCCATACAAAGAGCTACCGCTGGACCACGTTAAAACTATGTCATCCTCCCCTCCATCAGATATAAAAAAGATGCTTTAAGAGTACCTCATTAGATTCATTAAAACCAACAACATTCTCCAGCAGCTCCAAAATTATATCTGCATTTGGTCAAATGCATAGCATTTATAGGGGGGTTGGTTTGGGGTGGTTTGGTTTTTTTGGAGAAAGTGGGGTAGGTTGTGTTTGGTTGGTTTTTTACTATTTTTAATGGTATTAAGACTAAATTTAATCTCATAGAAAGTCTCCTGTAAATTAAAAGAACAAATACAAGGTGTTAATGAGAAAAGACGTATTTGACTAAGCATAAAATTTTTAACTCAAGTGGTACAAAATAAATCTCCATGAGTTTGAAAGAAAGTCATGTAAGCAATCTAACCTTAGTGAAAGTTATGGCAGGCAAGTTCATTGTGTCCAAGAATCTGATTCAATATACCCCGACTTCAATTTCTTCCCTAGGCAGTCAGTTAAAGAAATAATATCAACATTTAATAGCACCCATAAGTAACTAGCAATAAAGTTTATCTACAGATTTAGCATCCACCTGTTTAATGGGTGTATGCTTATATACAGACATTTAGAAATACATTTTATATACCAAAGATACAAGCTTTTTAAGTGGAAAGAAGGAAAGGAGTTTCCAAAGGAAACTTTCACAGAGGCATTCTACAGGTACTGCAACAGAAAAACAACTACTATTTAAATAACTCATATAGCTCATATTACACCCTAGACAAGGATCAATCCAACACCTTTGAGGCCTTTTTTACCTTACAAGAGGGATTTACTCCTCAGCAAAGATACATCTTTATGCTAGTAGAACTGCTTCCTCTTGGCTAACTAATCCATTCCCCAGAGTGAGTAAGACAAAGTCCAGTAAACCCATACCCCGGGGGGCCTCCACAGGCAGCACCTGTTCAACACTGAGCACCAGACTGGTCCGGGTCAGCCACCTTCAGGGACCTGAACACCTGAACCTTCATCCCTCCTCAGCCCCCATTCACAGCCGAGGAAATGCAAACAGAAACACAAAAGCACCACCTGGGTCAACAGAAAGCCATCCCATTCTAAGGAAGAAGTACTTTTCTCAACTATTTTGGTTTTGCCTGTGGAAAATAAAATGCTTAAGAACAAAGCTGAGTACACAAAGCTTCCAACTCAGATGGATAACACGTAGTTCTGGTTGTCATCAGTCTGACAACAGTTAGCAATTGGTGTATTATACTGAAGATAGCCAACAGCATCAGCAGGCAAGACCCCTGGACTTTTTTCACTGAAGTGGCCTTATTCCTAAGAAAAAGTCTTAGAGGTGGCCTTTGTCATTTGCAGTATTTGCTGGAAGTTTAAAATGTTGCATACAAATAAAACCAAGTTATCCCAAAGTAGTTAATTGGCAACATCTAGGCCAAGATATGAAAAACTTTCCATCACACATACTGTTAACAACTGTTACCCTTTCACAAAGTAAAATTCTAAATAATCTAATCCAAATAAAGGGAATGGAGACTGAACACATCTGATCTGCATTTGCTGGACACGTGAACGAAGTGCTGAAGCACACAACCAGAAAGTCCCCTTCCTACAGGGACATGGGAGGGGGCCAGCAGATAGGTTAAACCTCACACGGCAAACCGGGTCAGAAGCAGGTTGGCTGGGGTCAAAACGAAGTGTAATCCCCCCGCTGGCCTTACGTGTCATCGTCGGCGACGGGGCCGAGGGACGCAAGGAGATGGGAGTGAGATTAAACAGTGAGGGGAGGATACATATATATGGATTAAGAGAAAGTCATCACGTGAACAGCAGACCTATGGGTGAGATTTACCTCCCCCATGAAAGCACAGGAAAAATGCAGAGTAATCTAAGCGGATAAACGCACATGTGCGCATCCACGGCAAGCACACACACACGCAGGCACACAAAGCTCAAAGAGCGCATCCGCGGAGTTGTCGGGGTCCCGGTGCAACCAGCACGTCAGGGCTCCGGCGGCGGGTCCCGCTGCACCGCGGGGCAGCACCGGCACTACCACCGAGCCGCACCGGGCGGGGCGCGGCGGGTTCTAGAAGGAGCCGCCGCCCCCCGGGGCCGCCCGCCCGCTGCCGGGCGGATAAAGTTTGCAGCAGCAGCAGCAGCAGCAGCCGGCGCCGCCGCTGCAGTGCCGGGCGCGTCCGCCGCAGTGAGCGAGCCCAGCCTGCGGGAGAGCGAGCGCCGGTAGGCCCGGGGCCGGCCGGCCGCCGCGGCATCCCTGCCTGCCTTCCCCGCCTCCGCCCCGCTGCGCCCCCGCTCCACTGACCGATCACCTCCTGCAGCTCGTAGGCGTCCCTGCAGATGGGCCAGCCGGCGGCCGGGGCGGCGGGCGCGGCCGCCGGCTGGGGCTGCTGGACGTGGACCGGCGACTCGCCCTGCTCCGCCATGATGCTGCCGGAGAGCCCAGGCACCCGGCGACCTTCTCCAAACTTCCCCTCCAGCAACACCTTTCGGCCGCGCTCTGCCTGCCGCCCGCCCTGCCCGCGCAGCCGGCCGCCCGCCCGGCGGAGGGAGGAGGCAGGGCACCGAGGGGGAGGAGGCAGAGGCGGGCGCCGCCGCCGGTCCCGGCCGCTGCTGCTGCGGGGAAACGGAGCCCGAGCCCGGTGTCTGGGCCCGGCGGTGCCGGCAGGGTGCGGCGCTGTCCCCGGACGCGCCTCGCCCGCGGCAAAAGCGGAGCCGCTCCGGCAGAGGCGTCCCCTGGGAACGGCCCTGGGCGCCCCGGGATCGCCGCCTTCCCCCGCGCCTCCTTACCTGTCCGCCTGCTGGCGGCATCCCTGCCCATCGTCCATCACCGCTCATCCCGCGGCTCCCTGGGATGCTCTCCGCTGCTGGAAGCACTGCGAGGTCCCGCGTAGGGCTGCAGGCTGAGCGTGTGCAGGCCATGGCCCTCCCCGCGGACTGCCGGACCCGCCAGGGCCGAGCGCGGGGCCGGGAAGCGCTGTAGGGAAGCCTCTTCCCGCGGCGGGGATGCTGCGCCTGTTAGGCCGGTAACAGAAGCACCCAGGCTTCTCTGGAGCACAGCTCAAGAGTGTCACTGCCGAGGACGCTGCTACCGCACAATGACTTGTATTTAAACTTGAGGACGTGAAGAAAGCCTTTGCTTTCATCGGTGGTCGGGCTGCAGTCCTGCAAAGAGGTTAAATCGTTATATAACATGAGTGTCCCTTTCATGGTAGAGTAGCAGAATCGCACCATGTCATCTTAGTGCAAACACTGCCTCAGCTCATGCAACCGAGAGAGGAGTGAGCACAGTTGAGAATGCTCCCCTTGGCTAACCAGAACCAAGTGATATAAAGAAATAATCATAATTAAACTTCTCTAATGCCTCCCATTATACAAGATCAGGTTAAAAAAGACCCTATGGTTAGGTGAAACTCTGCTGTTCATATAGATTTTTTTTTCTTTCTACCCTTTCAGTTGTGTCAAGTGTTTGTGATATCAGCAGGATTTTACTTACTATGGAGTAACAGCAAATAGCTATTTGTGCAGTCTACAGTCTCACTCCTACACTGAATGCTTTGTATTTTAAGATCTATGGAGATCTGGAAGAAAGAGTGGTAGTAAAAGATTTCCGTGTATTTCACAATCTTATTTCCTACTGCAGCATGAACTTAAGGTAAATGGAACTAATACAGGACATGAACAGGAAAGCTTTCAAAGTCAGTGCTGATTAAAAGAACTGAATCTCTTAAATTGTGAGGTATTATGACGTAATGTGATTTAAAGTCACAAAAAGATACATGTAACAACTAACACCTGTTGGATACTTTATTCAGTCCTAGTTCAGTTCGGGATAATCCTCTTCTAGTAACTAAATTTTTTTTTGTGTGGCTTATTCAGCAAAGATTTTCAGTTAATTGAAAGTTATTCAAAAAAGGAAGTTATTTTTTTTTATTGTGTTGCTGAGAAAGCTGAAGGAAGAAGTTGTCCCAGCCACTGCTTAATGTTTCATCAGAAGGTGTATCAGCAACTTGCAAATATGGAATCATTTGTGCACTGCACCATTTTCTCACAAGCAACAAAGGCTTCTAGTAGTAGGGGAAAAAAAAAAAAAAACCCACACATTTTTGTGCTAAAACAATGATTCCTCTCAATCGCATTTTGATAAGATAGGTGATTGCAATATTTTCCTATACACAATCTGGAAATTATTTGCCACAAAACCAAAGGTCAGCGAGACTTGGAAGAGGAAGTATTAAATTGTCATTCAGTATTTAGTCTAATGCCAAGGCCTTTTTGCCAGCAATAGCACTGGGGGTGGGGGGAGAAGTAAGAGAGCAACAGCACAGGCCAAATCAATCAGCACAGAAAATGGATTACTCACTATTGATGGAAAACAGCCAATTTCTCCATCTGTTGAGGGTGGTGGCA
>NW_020955226.1:2060210-2081327 GCF_003031625.1 Empidonax traillii
AGAAAAAAAAAGTGTTTAGAACAAAATAACTCAGACTCCATTTTATGTGTGCAGGATTTAAGAAAGAATAACACTGGTTTATAAGCAATGGTACAAACACTAGTAGCATAGAAAAGGGACAGCATCCACCCAAACTCCTTTTTTTCTAAACAGAAAGGCAGCAGATGCAACCTAACAGCAACATAACCTAGCAAAGACTAAAACAGAGAAAGAAGGAACTGTTCTCTCTATCATTGCTTCCACCTCAGAGAAATTAGTGAAGTAAAACCACCCTCTCTCCCCAAAAATGGTCAAAGATTGGATTTATGACCATCATACACTGTAGCACAGCTCTCTCCAGTTATGTAGGTAAGATCCGAAAGCCTCTAATTTGGTAGTGGTGACAGATAGCTGCGCTTTAAACAACATCATGGGATATGAAGGCTGACACAACAGCAGCTGGTGCTGACGGGAGCGGGCTAAATGCTTTCAACCTCTCTTTCTCCTCTGGTGAATGCATAGGTAAGTAGGTAGCGTGCTCATTACTGTCACTAGGATGCTCACTGTCATCAAAGCTTGCAGCTTTAGTTTCTGCTCACAAAGAATACATGAGTATCTTCTTGGCAATTCACATTACAAAAAGCATCTTACCTAATATAGAATCACAGAAATGTTGGGGTTGGAAGGGACCTCTGAAGATTATTCAGTCCAATTCTGCACCTGCCAAGGCAGGACCACCTAGAGCAGGTGACACAGGAACACATCCAGTGGGTTTTGCATATCTCCAGAGAAGGAGAGTCACAACCTACCCCTGCAGCCTGTTCCAGTGCTCTGCCACCCTCCATGTAAAGAAGTTCTTCCTCATGGTGAGATGGAAACAATGGAAGATTTACACTGGAAAACCTTTGATTCTGAAGGCACTGTCAGATGTGCTCTTACTAAGTCTCACTGAAGTTAGTGTCTGTCAGAGAATAGTCACCTCATGAAGTAAGCCACTTCTATTATTTTCCTGGGTTGAAGGCCTTGATGCCTTCATCTCTTTTCTTATCCCCTCCTCCTTGTTAATCTTTGCAAGCTGTTCAGCTGAGAAAATTATTCCCATTAAGTTCCTAGGAAAACTATGTGTTCTGTACATTAGTTATTTTTGAGCCAGTTACCATTAAGCTATAGTTTGTTGTTATAAAGTCAAATGTGCCTTTGAGTTATTTCCTTATGTGCCACACTCCAAGCTGTTACTGGTCCTTTGCAATAGAAACTTCCATTGCCTTTCTGGTAAGTACAGTCAACACCACAATACGTGTCACTGCAATTAGTGACTCTGTTACAAACAGAATGAACTACTGTTCTCTTTCATGTGAACACCAAAGCTTTTTCTTAAGTATTTTCTTTTCTGATCATCCTGTTTTTCAGACCACAGATACAGGAAACGTTCACATCTTTGTCTCAACCCCTCTGAAAGTGAAGAACCTTGACAGGCATGTTGAAGACGTCACTTGGAAGAATAACAGAGCCTATGTGAACTTCTCTGCAGAGCTGGAGAGCAGATGAAGCCTCAGTGTCAACAGAGTTTGTCCCTCGATGTCACAGCTAGCACTGCAAGGTAAAATCCCTGTTAAGGCAGGTAAGTCTTCACATCCACCTATCCAGCTTTTCAAATAAGGCCATGTGAACACATTTTTCAGTTAACTCGCTATAGTTACCAAACCAAAACTTTAAAATCACCAGCTAAAAATCACTTGCTAACTCCAGCAGCATGAGCACCAGTGTCTCATTACCTAAGTCATGATGGCACGCTAATGATTATACATTTCAAACATTCAAAATTCAGAATTTTTCTTACATTTAGAATATTTACATGTGAGCCATTCATGTATTGGCAACAGTAGCCTTTTTACAACAAATGCCTCTTGGAACCTGCAGCAATCACCATTTCCAGTATGATTATTTGAATTAATTTAGGATACAGTCACCATGAAAATGACAATAAACTAAAGATTACTGTTGGTTTTGCATTCCAGTTTATTATCATTAAGATGATGTGGAGGTGTCTGGGCTTACTGAGGCTTTTAGCAGGAATGAACTCTCCGTAGCTGTGAATGAATAAAACTCAAACATATAAAAGAGTTGATCTAGGAACTTCTACAGCTTTCATCACTGTAGGATATGAACACCTCATGCATATTAATAAATTAATCTTCTCATACAAAAAGACTGGGGAATATAATTATCTCAATTTCACAAGTGGAAACAGAGAAAGCTTAAGGGATTTGCTAAAGGTCATAAAAGAAGTGTGTAGCAAAACTGGGAGTGTAACACGTATTTTCTTAGGATGGGATTTCACACAGCCTCACAACAAGATCAGGGATCTAATCTGGTTGACAGCTGGCTAAGTCCTGGTTGGGCTCATCTGAAAACACTGGCTAGTCGCTGGGCAGCCAAACAAGTGATAGACAGGCTAAACAAAGGAGACATGAGAAAAATGTGACCAATAGTGGAGAATGGGATATGCCACCATTTAAACAGGAGCACAGCAAGAGTTAGATGTTGTGGACATTTGTTAGATGGTCATGGAATGACACTAAGTTCAAAACAAATACCTTAATTGTAAAAGGCTATTTATCATTTGAGTAAATTACCCCAGCCTTTGTTCATTTTCTTTTTATAGGATTAGGGAATAGTTCACAATTTACTGCAAAGCTACAAAGTTCAATTCACCAAAGTTTAGAAAGTTCTTTAGTTCTTGAGATTAAAACTCTTTTAAAGGTTTTCCTTTTAGTTTGGGGGATATAAGTTGAAATAATTTTGTAATCTAAATGCTGTAAATGAGCTTGTGTATGAAATCCAACCATTAAAAAAACCTGTGATTACATTTTGAATTTCCTTTTTCTTTTTCTGATGCAAAACCTGGGGTCTGATGGGCAGTGCTTCCTGGGAAACCAAAACGGCAGTTAAAACCAAAATAAACCTTGCTCATATTTTATGCTTTCTCTCCAACATTATGATTTATAAACAAGACATTAAACTGTCCAGTGCTGCTGGCTAAATTTCTCCTCAAGTAATTCAACAAGATTCCAAGTCCAACTTGAGCATTATAAAAAGCTCAGGCTAGTATCTCTCAGGGCAACTTGCTCGGCTTTGACAGCACTGACAGAGCTCCTCAGTCGAGGTCATCCGCGACAAAGAAAACTGCTTAATGAAGAGCTTCTGCTTGAGCAAGCTGTGTCAGGGAGCATCAAGGACTGGGCTGCCTGGGAGGGCAGGTGAGCTGGGAGCAACAGGGCCAGTGTCCACACCAAGCAGGGGCATCCTGGCAGGACCCCAGAGATGGCAGCCAGGGTTGATGACAGTTCAGTGACTGTCAAGTGAGTCTAGAGACAGGGCAGGTCCAAGCCTGAGAGGAAGCTCAGTCAGCAAGGCAAGGTCAGGATCATCAAGGTGCAAGTCTGGACACTACTACAGCGTAGTAGGCTCAGGCAAGGACCCAGCATAGCTACACCATTGCTCAGGCAAAAACCACAGGCAAGGGGCTGAGCTTGAACAGAAGTGGACCCAGACACGGGTTCTCACAGCTCTTTCTTGCAACTTGGCTGTTTTCACAACACCCTAATCCAAGGTTACAGAGCATCATGTCTGAGCTGGCCTTGAGTACAGACAGTAAAACCCCTAGGAGTAAGAAAAGAGGTTGCAAATGCAGTCAGTGCACTCAGAGCCCTGGCAACATGGGCTTAGCATCAAGAAGTCTTGAGTGTTTCCCTTGTTAGGAGTGCTTGCCATACCCACCATTAATTTCCACTGTCGCATGATGGATCAAAAATACTGTCAGCACAGCTTCAGATTTTAATTCAGAAAACTGCCTAGGGCTCTAATTCCCTCTACTCTAATGAAGTGCTAAAACATGGCATGAAACTACCTGTTGGGAAAGTTCAGAAAATGCCATTCTTTCCTATATATCAATTAAAGCCTGTAACGCTTCCCTGCCCTAAGACAAGCTATGGAATAATGTCTGAAATAAAAATCCAGCAACAAATGAGTAGCTTTCACTCTAGGAAGATAAAAATACCACTTAAAACATTAAAAATAAAACTCAAATCTAAAGAAAAATCTCTCTTCCTCAGAACAGTGAAGTGCTTTAAAATTCCTAAACACTCTAATTCCTATCTGTATCTCCTAGAATGTTCACATGTTTTTATGTGAATGTTTTAAAAAACATTTGTTGACTCAAATATTTAGATCTTTAAAAGACCTTTAACAATTGCTTTGGGTCTTGCATCATTTGCATAATTCAGGAAAGGAGGCTTTAAATGTAGCAATATAAACAACATTATTTTCTAATGTACTCCTTATTGGTTTTATTGTTTCTTTAAAAATCTAATTTATCCATGAATGCCAGAAAACCAAACTAATCAACACTGTGTTTTTAATAGACAAGGAACAGAAATTAGGCAGTTCAGGCACGATCTATTTTTAATTTTTACTACTATATCATTAAAATAAACAAAACACCCAATGGCAGACATCATTATTTGTGGGTGATGTACCCATAAAAGCTCTAAATTTAGTATATACCACTAGGTGTAATATAACAAGAAAGAACTTCTAATTTTGTTTCAATCATTACAAATAGTAGAATCAACTGTGCACAAATGTTGGCTACCCTAGTTTAAGCAGGTTTTGCTGCTATGGCCTATAATGCATCCTCTGCAAAACAGCAAAGTCTGAACTCTGGTTCAGTACTCGGAGTAAAACTTCACCTACAAAACTAGTTACAGCAGCAGAAACCACACTTTGACTAGTTCTGTTTGCTATGCTTATGTAAGTGTGCTTGCTGAACTGGTATAAAAGCCTAATTTTCACTGTACATAGAAAAACATTCTTGAAAACAGTGCCAGTAAAATGCAAATTATCTCTGTTGGTGGACAAGTCCTAGCATAGGCACAGCTTTGTTTTACTCATGATTACACCACCAACACATGGCATAGTGCTGGTATGAAAGTACTCACTGGTATGGGTCATACCACTTACCCGGAGCATCAGCTGCAGCAGTGCAGTTCTAGGATGTGATCTTCGAGTGGCACCAGAGAGAGCTGTATGGGAAGAGGATGCTACAAGCCAGGGCAGCAGGGTAGGGCCCAGGGTGACTATTGCTGGGTAACAACCAAAAGGCAAGAATGGTATATGATGGGAAGAACTGGGTATCCGGAAGCTCTGGGACAACTGAATATCTAGATGATGATCTCCAGAGGTCTCTTCCAACCCTAACAATTCTGTTATTCTGTGATCTGACAGTACAAAAGACAACAGGAAGATACTTAAACAGAGCTTTCACCTGAATCTGCAGTGTTAGTGATAAAAAAACCAATACAACAAACAAAAACTCTTGGAGTATCACCTCATTCCCTACAATAGCTAAAAATTCTTCATCATGCAACTCAGGCACTTAGAATAAGTTTACTACAAATTTTATTACAAAGACTTGAGCAATGTGCTACACATACATTTGAAATGTATGTGTGTGATGTCTTTTAACCTAAGGAAAGGGAAACTATAAGAGAATATGCAACCTGTCTAAGCCTTGTGCCTTTATGAACCTGCTCTGGTTTCCTGCAGTTGACTGGATTGTGGCTGGAAGTGTGAACAAAAACTTCATTCCCAGTCTTTCAATAGCCCAAAATCTTGGCTAGCCTGCTGACATGCTGAGACAACTGAAGTTATACACCTAGGAAAAAATTTGGGACTGAGAACCAGCACAGCCCTGAGGGAGGAAAGGTGGCAGAGCTCTAAATCCAGGAAGACCTGCAGGTGATTCTAACAGTAGCACAAACAAGGGTACTACCTAATATACAGAAAACAAAGAAATGCCATGAAAGCCTTTGCTTCCATGCATGAAGAAAAGTAAAAGGCAGGCAGATAAATAATAATTATATTTAAAAACAAAAACAAACAAACAAACAAAAAACCCCCATCAAAACCCAGAAAATTGACTTGAACAAAATGTGGACTCTGATTGTCAAAATATATCTGAAGGGCAGATCCTGCAAAGTTAAAGCTAGCACAGGTTGGGACAGAAGGTACCCAACTCCACTTAGCAATTCTGGAGCAACAAACCACTCATGTGTCAACCTTTTTTAAAAAAACAGCAGTGCTGATCTTTAAGATAAAAATTTATTAAAAATTATAGACTATGAGTGGATTTTAAAAGCAAACAAGATATGCCGCAACACAACTTCAGTGGAGACAAAAGAGTGTTTCCTGATCACAAAAAGAAGGACATAAGTAAAATCTTTCATAGACCTATGTTGATGGCAACAATATACAATTTAATACTCTCAGTTTGCTGGAACAGATATGCTAAAGGAGCATCTCAGCTAAGCAGCTGATTGACAAAGTCAGACTTGTTTAACTACATAAATCCTCTAAGTCACAGTTTATGTGGCACAAGTTTGGGCAGGTCACAGTAAGGTTGGTCATCTTTATCCCTAATTTAGTAGATTACTGAAAGTCCTTTGAAAGTAATGCCACCCATATGGAAAAGGATTGTAATGAAACAGTGTCAGATTCAGTTTCATTGATGCCATATCCTGTTATTCAATAGTGCAAAGTATAATTTGACAGTTCTAAGAACGAATCATTGTTGGTAACCTGCAGACATTTTTGATAGAAAACTCCCAACTATAATACTTGTAATCGAAGAAGCCGGAGGCAAAAGAAAAGATGGGAATAGGTATCAGAAATGGCAGATAAGGTCATCTCCAGCCAGAGACAGTCAAAGGAACATATGGCACCTTACCCAGCCCCCAGAAAGGTGTGAGACCAAACATACAAAATGAGATGTAAGAATGATGGCTTGCTGCAGAACTGAGGCAAGATCACCAAATCTCCTGATACAAACCAAGCAGAACAAATGAATTTTCTGTACCAATACTGGTACCACCTGGAAATTTTAAAAATATCTATATATTTTTAAATGTTGTCCAGAAAGAAAGTTGAAGCAGTTAGATCAGCTAAGGACTTTCCTATGGTCATTTGCACCACCCCAGCTGAAGAGTAAAAACTTCTTTCTCTGCTACATGCTTTTTAACAAGCAGATGTCTGAATGCATTCCAATAATCTATTAATACTGTGGTAAGGAAGACCCAACAGGTTTTGTATTTGCTTTTAAATCTAATAGTTTCTCTCTAATAGGCAGAAAAATTGTAGCCTTTAATAATGGCAAAGGAAATTATTATTTCCTCTGCTGCTTTGTCAAACAAGGAATAAATTATGAGTTCTATTTTGTTAATTCTCTGAAGTCTCCCAGCAAATGACAACACACAAAGGGCTGTTTGTTATTTGCCCTTTAAAGGGACAAGTTTATGTTGTCTCTTTGATGGAGTTATAGAAGAGCATTTTTCACTGCTTGAAACAGTGCAATACGTAAACCAAAAATATCCCGGACTTTTAACATTTGCAAGAATTATTTATTCCACTGCAGTAAAATACTGTTAATTTTAATGCAATAAACAAAACCTTTCTTTCCACACTAATTGTGTGCGTATTTATTGATGTTCTCTGATAAACTTTGCAGTATGAATGCTGCATTGAGCAATTAAAACAACAGCATATGTATAGAGACAAAGAGAAATGAGAAAATATGTTTTCTTTTTAGATTCAGATCTTGTTCACCAATGGTTTTAAATCAAATAATAAAGACTTATACTTTTAATTAGTGCCTTAGATTCTGGGCTGTGAAGTAAAAATATTAAGTACTCTGGGCTTACACAAGATTTTCCTGTAATAAATATAAAATAGTTTGGTCTTTGTTTTCTTCAATTAGCATTTGCACTGCACATAGTACTAGTTCTCTTCAAAGCTGCTTAGAGATTCTGACAAACTATTTGTCCAACTGTGTAACTTCTGCGAAGAACTGGTGTACGAACTAGTCAAAGTGCAGGAGGAAGGTCCTAAATCAGTTTAAATGGTCCTTATCCCAAACTGACTGATATTTCATATTTAAAAAAAAAAAAAAAAAAAAAAAAAAAAAAAAAAAAAAAAAAAAAAAGAACATTCACTAGGTATGCTTGCAAAGAATAGAAAGGTGACTCATGAGAGCTGCAGGACTCTCTCCTAGTGTCTAAGGCTCACTGGCTACAGTACAGTGATGCACCAGCATATGAATTATAGACCCTTCAGAAAACTGTCCCTGCTGACTGTGGCGGACTCTGAGCAGGAAATAGTGCTGCTCCTTTACCACCACCAGTAGGACTATTTTCTTAGTGTGCACATCCAAACATACTTAAGCACCTGTGCACCCCAGTGACAATATGAGATCTCTCAACAAGCTTCAAAACTCACTATTGCTTTTAAATGAAAATCTTAAATTCTGCAGATCTCGGCACTGATTCAAGTAGTAGATAAATATATTAGGCAGGCTGCCTTCAGCCAGGGGAATTGCAACCTGACACACGCTTTATGAATCAGGAAAGTAACCTGTATTGATTTGTGTTAGTGCTGATCTTAGATTCCTCAGCAACTTTCAGGTGACATTTCCTCTCTCTTGATTAATTATAAGTTCATATTGTTTGTAGAGGCAAGCCAGACAAATGCAAAGAACTATTACTTTCAAATGAGAGGTTTCAAAACAGAAAGAGCTGATGTTTTCTCAGGTCTTGAAGCATTTTTAACCTCATGCCCCTGAAAGTTGCCAAGCTGGCTATCCTGGATGCTGGAACCACTTGCTTAATGGAAGAAGAATAATTCTGCAAGGCAGGCAGACAGGTTTTCTCCAGCTGCAGAATCAAGATAGTCTCAGACTCCACCACTCCATCAATCTTTGGGGTCCCTGCAGAGAATGCCACAGAACATCATTTATCAGTGGCCCCAAACTGCAAGGAGAAAACAAACTGATTTCTCTCATCCAGGTAGTGGGGCCAGGTACACTCTGTAATCAGAAGCAAATGAACCTATCTCACTTGCAGACTATCAGTTTCTAGATTTGCAGGTTGATCAATTCTCTATAGAGGATGTAATCTCTCATATTTGTCCCACCATAGCTTTACAATACCATTCCTTTCTCTTCCAGATACCTCAATTACTTTTACCCATGGGCTATTTTTGGGACTTATCACAGGGCAGAGAGGGTGAATGCAATGCATTTAGGTGCATAAAAGTGAGAATGCATCCTCTGTTTGGTTTTAGCATTGGCTGTATTCCCAGATTTGAAGCTTTCTGGAAGGTGACTGTGTACATCTGTGTCAACCAGGGAGCAGCAAGGGCTGCATGCCCTGCAAGGGCAGGTGATCTGGGAGCTGCGGGTGCCAGCGAGGCAGAAGGAACAGTGGCCATACTGAGCAGGGGGGCAGTTTGGCAAGACCCCAGCCAGGGATAGGGGAAAGGTCTCACAGCTTTTCACATCAGAATGGTTCAGGTCACCAAGCCCCATTATATGAGAGTAGGCTTTGAGCACAGGCACTGAAATCCCTGCAAGGGGACACTGCCTGGTGATGCACTCAAGGTCATGACAGACCTATGGCTTCGTTTTACTCAGTTTTGTTCATTGGAAGTTCAGGTTTGTAAGTTATAGGGGCTGCTGGTGGGACCTGTAGTCAAAGAAGAGGCAGTGCTCCTTGACTTGGGTCCATCATATCTAACAGAGCTCAAGAGCTGTAATGTTGAAGAGAAGCTGATGCATGTTAACATTTTGTGCTAGTTATGTTGTGCTTAATGGCAGCCAACCAAAGAATTCAGTGATCACTTGTGTAACTACAGTTAAATTTTTTAAAATTTCCTTCACACATGGGGATTCAGAAAGTTCACAGCTGTGTCTGGCTCTTCCTAGCACTACCTAGAACTGGTGAGAAGGGTAGGGCGGCCAGAAAATGTGTGTCAACATAATGTTTCTCCCAATGTGTATTCAGTCCACTGCTGGTTTATTTATTTAATAATACTCTTTACTCTATTCTCATTATGTTACCTGATTTTTAAGCTATCTTTCCTTGTCCTTTCCTTGTCTTTTCTTTGTCTTTAGAAAAAGAAAGAAAAAAAGGTAGAGATTAACAGTGAAATCTGAATGCTGAAAACTACCATCTAAAATATTTTCCTTTAATCAGAAAAGACATCTACATTTGACATGTCTGAAACAAGTCTTCTAAAAGTCTGTATTCAAATGAACATTGTGAGATAACTGAGGGAGAAAGACATACTGAAGATTTACTTGTTTGAGGAAGTTTTTGGTCTATCTGTTTGCATCGACTTTGTTCCCTGGTGGATATGTGCATGTATGATGAACATGCAACATAATTTAGTTGGTATACAAGCTCTTTGTAAGAGAACTGCAAAACTAGATGGATTGATAATATGAAGGTGCTCAGAGAAGTTTGGAGGGTTTCATTTTGGAGGGTTAAATAGTTGTTTTGCAGAGCTCTTTGGGATTTTATAAAAAGCCACCCCACTATCATGCTAGCATACCAAAAAGATAATCCTTCCACAGTTTACCTTTCTTCAAATACAGTATTTGGTGTTAAATGATTTGTTAAAACTATTTTTAATGCTTTTATTTTCCCTTCAAAAGATACCCCAGTCTAGAGTTTACCCTCAGATTTCAAAGACTCCCCAGAGAGATGGGGAACAGAGACACGGGTTCTCCCAGAAGAGCCCACTCCTCCTGCCTCGGTGGGGAAAGCTGAGGCACAGGCAAGTGAGACAAATATAAAACAGATTCACAAAGAACTATGCCCTTCCATTACCACTGTTCTATGGTATGCTTGCTGCTACTGCTCGGGGCATGGGGAGGCTGCATTTTGCTCGCAGTGAATGCCCTCGCCCAGAGGCAGCTCATTGTCTCCTTGAGACAGGGGCACCAGCACTGCACCAAGCACTGCCAGGAGATGGAAGGGCTTCCAACCTGGCACTGCTGAACAGAGCAGGGCTGTGTTTTTCTCTGCCTGTACCAACAGTCTCTTGGCAAAGCAACTAATGAAATTGGGATTATGGAGCTGAAATTTGTATCTATTTCATTATTAAATTACTTAATAAAATCTTCTCTCAGAAAGCAGAAATTGTGGCCCACGTAACACTTTAAGTGATAAATTATTGAAATAGGAGCTGAGAATGAAAGAGCAACTTTTAATGAAATACCAACTCTGAAAATTATGTCCCCAGTTTTTCTTTGTCGTGTATGTTTTAAGTCTGTTTATGGCTTTTATTATACGAAGTGACTTGAGATAATTATTGTATGTCACAAATCTTGGAATCAACCAGGTAATCTCTCTGCAGTGTCATTATGGCAATTTAAGTGGCTGCCATAAAGTTTAAAAAGAAAAAATACTTTCTTTTCTATTCCAATCATCATTATTATGATTCAAGTGTTGGAGGGAGTGAGAGAAAAAAGAAAAAATGTAAATCACTTCATTTTCCAAAAGCATAGTTAACGGTTGGACTCAATGATCTTGCAGGTCTTTTCAAACCTTAACAATTCTAAGGCACATATTTATTTTAATCATTATTATTGTAACTTGGACCAAGGTTATCTAAAACATCTCCCTTGCCATTTTTTTTTTGCATTTTGGTTTTAGAATACAATTTTTTTGGGGGTGGGATGTCCCAGAATTTTTTTTAAGAGAACCCCAGGTTCTAGCTCATGTCTCAAAGCTATTCTTTTGTTCCTGACCAGCACTGGCTCTGTTTGGGAAGGCAAATAGAAAGTAACCCTGGGGATGGACACTGCTCTGCATAACACAGTTATGTTAAAAAGGCAGGGAGGATCACACTGGATCAAAGCATGATACCAGAGTGAGATTGTTATTCAAGATCACATGTGCCTTCTTCAGACATAATATAATTCACCTTCTCAACATCCAGGTAACAGAATATTGCTAACTCAGTTATTAGTTCTAGTTGCACTTTCCTAACCTCTCTACGTCCTATACAGTGACAGTCAATTTTTCAGCTGTTGAATTTCCCATTAAAATCCAGAGACCTCATTCCTGCTGCCTAAACACCCCTTCCCCCATTGTCACTAAGGTATTTGTATTTCCCAAACCCTTTACTGCTTCCAAACCTCAGTCTAGTCCTCTTTGGTTCAGAGAGCACACAAATGTCTTTAGATGCTCTTCTCCCCTGAAATCTATCATGTTACCATAGTCTTTTCCATCTATTCTTCTCCCAGACTAATCCAAACCCCCAGATTACTTTTAAGACCAATCACTACTGCAATGAACATCAAACCATTGGGAGTAAAATAACTGATTCCTTAGAGGAAGGCTGAAGGTGGCAGTCAGATGCCTGTCATCTGCCTGAGAACCACAGCAATGGAGAGGGACCTCCTGTGAACTCAAGCAGGTAGTTCCATCCCTTCTTCTGCGTTGCCATGGGCAATCAAGGAGTGTAATGCTCGATGTCTGACGTTTTTCCTGACCTTTTTCCTGTGGTACTGAAGTGATAATTGTTTGTATGAAATTGATGTATTAAATGCAATTTCTAATTATGTAATATTTATATTTTGTGGATAAAAGTATCCAGAAAAGCAATTTTACATATGAACTTTGCATTTTGATGTTGAAATTGCAGAGGGAACATAGGGTGGCACCATGCCATAGTATCCAAGCCACACAAAGAAGCAGGCAGTAGGGTACCTTTCTTCCTGACTTTTTCCATAAAATTGGATTTCTAAAAGGATGCTGTAGTCTTTGGTGATCAGAGCACAGTACTTTTCACAAGCACTGCAATTTTGAGAAGCACCTAATAAAGAGAAGAAGAATTAATCCAATCTCTTGACTACAGAAGTACTTCCTGATTGCCTTTCAGAATCCCTTATTGACTCATGTTTTTTTTAATTGGTCTTTGATCCTGATATTTTTCTGAAAAAAACAACTAACACTCCTAACCCCTATTTCAGCAGTTCTAAAGTCCTATCATACCAGTATTACAACTTTGTGGAATACTTGTTTTCTTCAGTGAGTTCTTCAAGATTTAACTAAAAATGAAGTGATGAAATCTACACTTAATGCTGAGACTGGAGATGATGAGTGCTTCCCAGCTCTGTGTTCAGACAACGACTCTATGTAATTGAAAGCAGTGGTCTCAAAGGAATAGCAGTGCAAAACTGTTTGAGACAAATCTACAATCAATAAGACCTCTTATTTTTACATCAGCAAAATATCAGTTCTTACTGCAGATAGTGCAGTGGATAGGATAATTTATCACAGGAGTTTCTATGTGCAAAACATACAGAATTTGTTTAATGCATGATCTTTGAATTCACAGAGGGAAAATTCAATAAATATTTTTCTTCCATTAGATAATAGCAGGTAGTTCACCAACTGATGCAGCCATAACATACTGCAAATCACTTATTTCCTGGTAGTTAGCATCATTACCCATGTGATTGCTTAGACAAGCTTTAGCTGTATACTTCTATTGTTTTAACCATTTTGGTCCTATCTGACCCATGGTAACATGCCAAGGAGACAGCAGTATGCTTTTCCACTGGGTCTCAAATGTCCTCCTTCTCTAAGCTTCAATCAGTCCTTATGCCTCTGGTAATTAATTCACAGATTTAGTGAGCTTTTGCTTTTCCTAGAAACATCATTCAAATTTAAAAGGTGGAAATTTTTCTCTTCCCTCATAGAGATCAATCAGCCTAAACAAATTAAGTGGTGCTACTGGATTTTTAATTGTCTGTGCCCTGATTAACTGTCATTTCTACCCCTTGTTTTGACTTCCTGCTCTTGATACTTATTATGGTGGCTATACAAAGACACTGAACCTCTGCAGTTCCACTAATACTTAAAATATTTTAACTGTTTCAGGGAAAAGTAAAAACATCCACAAGAAAAAACAATTTTAGGAAGATGATTTTTTGAGAGAGAGCTGTTACTCCCCTTTCTACACTTGAAGCTCTCCCTTACCATAAATAAATAATTTTTGCAGATGCCTGGAAAAGTCAAATTGTGATGACAATTTAATCTGATACACCATCTCTGGGACTGCAGACTGTCCTTAAAGGAAAATGGACTTCCTCAACAAAAAAGGTTTTTTCTGTCTCACTCTGCTATGATTATCCACTTCATATGCCTCAGTATCAATTGAAAAGGTCACCCTAGTTCAGAAAATGTTGGCTAATAAACATGTAGAGGCAGAGAGTCTGCAGAAAATGCCATCTTCCAGGTATGAGACAACAACTTGAACCAATGCCTGGTCTCTATAGCCAAGCAAGAGCCAAAATACAAGGGAGTGTCTATCTGATTGCAGATTTCTTGATGATTTTAAAAATATTTTTTAAGGAATGGAGGCTCCATCTCATGCCCAAACTGTAGCTGAAAACAGAGTTCACAGTGTATAAACTGAGCTAAAAGCAGCATTCAGTGTTTTGCAGTGGATTTCCAAATTCTACTTAATTATTACCTAAAGAATTATTTGGAAAAACTCCTCCTTTAGACCATGTGATGTAAAACTCTATCTGACACAGCACGTAAAAATAGTAGGACTATTTTTTACTTGTGTGTAGTTTTTGTTATTAATTCAGTGAAGTATAGTTCTCCTGGAAACTTTCCAGTGAGATGTAAAAGATTATTTAGCCACCTTTGTTCCTAGTTCTTAGCAGCACAGCCTGTGATCATCTGCCCTCTCATCTCTTTCCCACTTCGTTTTAAAAACTGCTCCAAGCAAGAGAAGTAAAATCTGTTGATTATTTCCCCTATATTTTTCAGGACTTCTGTATGTCTTGGTATATAAGCATCTTATTGGTGACTTTTCAAACTGTAGAGTGGCACCTACAACTGAAGATAACTAGTGACCCTGAGACAACGCCAAGGTCACAGGTTCGATGCCCTGTATGGGCCATTCACTTAAGAGTTGGACTTGACGATTCTCGTCGGTCCTTCCAACTTTAAATATTCTTTAGTTCTTGATAAAGGATAAGAGATTCACATCAGCAGCCTGAGAGAAAAAAAATAGTCTCCTTTCTGTCCCTGTCCTGTTGATTCCATTGTGTAGATTTGATGTTATGAAGGAGTTTGTATCAATAAGATTAGAAAAATATTTGTGAAAAAGTAAAATCCTGTGTCTTGACAAGAATATATTTGTGCATAAGAAAACAAGAGAAGTCCTCTTACACTACAAAATAGCAGGAAACTAGCTGATAGCTTACACTCTTTTCCTAAGGTGGCCAGAAAATTCCAGCTTCCAGGAAAACCTGGTGTTAATTCATCTTTTACTTCTGATGCACTTAAGTCTTCCAGATATAAATCATCAAGTCCTCCTATATGAAGACAATATTTGGTGGTAGGGAGAGAGAGGTTTGGTTCCTGCTGTGCTCAAAAGTTATTTACTAGAAAGAGACTAAGATAAGCACAGACATTCCAGGCAGATGGCCAAATGCAAATAGTGCCATTGACCATAGGTAAGACCTGGCAAGCAGTAATTTCAAAGGTTTGGATGTGAAAAGAATAGGAAATCTCCTCCCCACAACTTTTTATATGGGTGAAGTCAAACACATCGTGTGGTCTGTTCCACTGAAATACAGTGGAAGGTGCTGTTCCTTCGGGATAATGAGCTACTTATAACAAGGTTCCCCTTCCATGTGCATGTGGGCTTCTCAGCACCATGCAGAAAGTTGTCATTGTGAAAGCTAATTCAACAGGAGAGATACAAGAGAAACTCACCCACACCTATGAGGCAGCACCATTTAGATTTCTCACTTCTGTGAGCTCTTCCCAGCAGTAGGCTTCCATTTCTCATCCAGATTAGGATCTATCCTGGTGAAATTAGATCCTAATTAAAAATATTAAACATTGAATATAGATCAAATACTGAGTGCCACAAAAGAGAGAATACAGAGAATTTCACAAGTGTATGTAAAGTGATTTTCAAATCAAATATAGTTTCAGGCTATATATCTATATTGAGATCAATGAGCTTATTTTATACAGGGAAAAAAGAGTCAGTCATTTTCCTTAAATAGCAGTTTGCCATTGTAGGACATCATAACCTTGGACAATCAAGTTAGTGGAAGATTTTATTTCATTTCACACAAATGGTATTAAGTTCAAGCTCTTACTTAGATACATATTCAGCAAAAAACATCAAGTTTTTAACACTTATAGGTAATAAGGCTCAATCTTGAATCTATTGAAGATGATGACATATTTCTGTCATCTTTATTCAGGAAAATACAGGGTTAAGTGCACACATGAATTAATATAGGTGTCCTTGGTACATATTTATACATTAACTGTATGACCAATATGGCAGTCATAGAATTATACAATCATAGAGTAGATGTTGAGGGTTGGAAGGGACCTTAAAGATCACCTAGTCCCAAATCCCCACTGCCTTGGGCAGGGACACCTCACAGGTTGCTCAAGGCCTTATCCAGTTTGGCCTAGAACCCTGTCAGTTTTGGGGCATCCACAACCTTCCCCTGTTCCAGTGTCTAAACACCCTCATAGTAAAAAAATTCCGTCCTAATATCTAGCCTGAATTTTTTCTCTTTCAGTTTGTATCCACTACTCCTTGTCCTGTCACTGCAGTTCCTGACCAAGAGTCCCTTTCCAGCTTCCCTGCAGGCCCCCTGCAGATACTGAAAGGTTGCTATGAGGTCTCCACAACTCTCTTTTCCAGGCTGAACAGCCCAAACTTTCCCTGCCTGTCTTCACAGGGGAGGTGCTCCAACCCTCTTATCAACTTTGTGACCCTCCTCTGGACTTTGTTCAATAGTTCCAAGTCCTTCTTATGTCGGGGACACCCGACCTGTACACAGCACCCCAGGCAGGGCCCCACAAGAGCAGAGCAGAGGGGTAGAATCATCTCCTTCAACCTGCTGACTGTGGTCCCTTAGATGCAGCCCAGGACACTGTTGGATTTCTGGGCTGTCAGTACACATTGCCAGCTCATGTTGAGTTTTCATTAATCACTGCCCCCACGTCTTTCTCCACTGGGCTGGGCTCAGTCACCTCTCCACTCACCTTGTAGGTGTGTCTGGGATTGCCACAACTAAGGTGTGGGACCCTGTACTTGGCTTTATTGAATATCATGAGGTTTGTACTGGCCCACTTCTCAGTTGTGTTAAGGTCCCTTTGGAACAGTTCAACATCTCTAATTAGTAGAAAATGAAAGAACCGGTGTCAGCTCCAAAAGAACATTTATATTCAGCCATAAGGCCATAGACATCCTCCCTAGCTCTTGAAAAAGATAGATATATGTAATAAATCATGTCAGCTAACGAATTCGGTTTTCAGTAACATGCATTTTAAATGGACCCTGAATATCCATTGTAAGACGGTCAATAAAATACATTTGTAAGAGTCCGTCAGTAAGTAGGAGAAATTCACACATAAAAATATGGAAGGTGTATTCATTGTTGAGTATTCAGTTTTAATCTGAGAGTCTGTTTTTGCCTTGATGTATAAGCATTAATATAAAAGGATGCATGTCAATGTATGAATTCTTCAGAGAGGAAATGCTAACTGATGGTTGCAACAAAATATTGAAACAATAGTAGCTGAAGATACTTCTTCAAAACATCTCTTATGGTACATTTGAATTGATTTCATTGTACTGAGCTATCCTGTAGGTGTACAGTGAGACCTAATTAATATTTGCAGCACATTGTATCTGGGTGAAAAAAGCTAATAGAATCCTAAGTTATTAGTGCCCACATGTCTTCTGTACTGTGACTTATGAGGAACTATCCAAGCTGACATAAAGCATTACATGGAAACACAGGGATATGGGCTGATATACCATCTCATCAATTTACACCCAAGTCTTATTTTTAATAACAGTTTTCTTTCAAATTACTGACAAGCAAAAAATCTATATGGGACTAGTATTGTATCTCTGGAGTTCTTGACTTTTCAACATAATGCTCAAACTTGAGACAGCTTTATTAAAACAAGCACTCTTCATTCAAATACACAAACCAAGTGATGATAAAAGTAACCTGAAGTGAATTTCTCCTGTTGTATATGAAAGAAGGAAAATCTGTAACTGGTTTTTTTGCACCTTAATGTTATTAAGGTGTAAAAGTTAGTTTTGCATCCCGCTAAGATACTTAGTACATATAGTTGAAAGTTGGTATCAATCCATTGCTGATAGCGTGGCAAGCGGAATTCAAAGTCAGCTTTAGATTTCCCTGTTTTAATGCATTTTAAAAAGAACAAAACAAGAAAGAATGCTTCCAAGAAAATAAGTATCGTCAGCCAGCTGGAAGTTTCATGTGGGTCATATTTTTTGGTAGTCCAGCTTCCAGGGATAAATCCTCAACTAGAGCAGTTTTCCCTGCTCTTATCAGTGTCCAGAAAAGAAGCTTGTTCTGGGAAGCTGCCTGTTTGAAAGACCTTTGTTTACAACAAGCTGTAGTTACCTTGCAGTTGATTCCATACTTACATATTACTATAGAAATCACTGATTCCTCATAGAGGAAATTGTCTTCCTATTAGTTAAGTCAGTACTGTAGGCAGCTTTTCCATATTCCAAAACCCTGGAATGAGTGGTCAAACTATAAAGGGCAACTCGTTCATTGCCATCTCATTACCCTGCTTTTTAATTCAGTGATACCATTTTAACATGGCTGGCATGGATGCTGCTCCAAGTCACAGTGCTGATCGCTGCAGACAAGCTGCAGCTTGCTGATGAATATTTGCCCTTTTACAGTCAAACAGCATCAATGTTGCAAATCAATTACTAGGCTCCTGAGTGACTTTTGGCAGCAACACCAACAACTACATTACTAGCAGCTGCTGTAGGAAGACTGTAAGAACGAAAAAAGGAATTCCTCCCTTCTGAAGGAATTATTTTTGACTCAAACTCACTTTGTTTGGTGTCAGTTCCAAGAAGCATCAAGTGGCAGAGAGAAATGTGCTGCACACCTGAAAGAAAGGCTCAGCGGTGGCAACAGGACCAATGCCACCTTTCTAGAGACCTCTGCAGAGCTCCCCTTTTCTCCCCCAAAACAGTGCAAGAGAAGCACTCTAAAGTGTGACACACCCCACTCCATTCCCCAGTACTTTCATGGTCTCCACTGATACTTTGTTCAACATTGTTGAATAAACAAGTTCACTGAGATGCTCAGAATGACAGCAGCTTTTATTTCATCCTTGGTCTGAGCACTTGGACATGCACAAACATGCATTAAATTAGGCTGCCGGAAGCTAAAATTCCCTTTTTTAGCTTGTGTAAAGCAGGTGATGACTGACTTGCATAAGGATACTTTCTCAGAGATGCATTTCTTAGTGTCTGATTGCTGCAGGGGCAGTTACTGGGAGCTTTCTCCCCTAAGACAATCAGTAAATCAGCTCACAAGGAAGGTAAGCATAGACTAAGCAGAGTATATGCCTCTGGAGGCACATGGGGGCTTTATTTGAATAAATTTCACTTGGTGTAATGGTGCTTCTACCAAATATCCTGTGGTGCCTTGGTTCTCCATGACTCTGGTACGACTGAGGGTTACAAGTTAATACATAGGGTTAATATTGCAGGAGGTCAAACCTATCAAGCAGCTTGCCAGTCAGAAACACATCTAAGGGCCATACAGGCAGGTTCCAGAAGTGGTTTAAGAACACAGAAGAGCTGAGCTGCCAGATTCTGTCTCCTCTGAAAATGCAAGAGACCTTGCTAGAAATAGTGCCTTTACTCTGTTCAGACCAAGAAGGTTTGGATGCACATGGGATCCAAAGGTCAGGACTAATTATCAAGAATGACAACTGGAGGACTGCCAGTTTTGTAACACTATACTCTACCACACTAACTATTTACTGTGGAAATCACATTTTTTTCCTGTCCTGCAGACTTAAATTATCCCTGTTTGACAGCTGAAGAGGAAGAAGAACTACTGCGATGTGAACTGATTTCCCTAAGGCTGTGTTGTGTTTCTTTCACAGACATAAGGATATGAATTCGGTTTTTTTGGCTCTCAAGCTAGTTCTGGTTCCCATTCTTACTCTTATACCTTAAGTGATTATTTTTCTATGTTTTTAAAATGTTTTCCTCCTGACACAAATATAAATGAGTGCAAGCATTTAAGTAGTTTGCTAATCTTCTGTTTTGAGACATCAGTGGAACATACTTGAAATAAAAGCCAAAATTAATTTTTGAAAGCCAAAATGAACATATAAAAGGAACCCACTCTTCTGATACAAGTACTTGGGTGGCCAGTTGTTAGGCAGCCCTGTTAAACCTGTTTCAGAAAAGTATTTCTTAGTATACTCATGATGAGAAGTGTTGAACGGTTCATTTTGCGTAGAACAAAGCACTTAATTCTCGACTTCAAAGAAATCTTTGATCAGATTGTTCACACAACTGTTACTGAAGGCTTGTCATGGCTGATATGGCCAGAAAGTATCAAACAAGGAGGGTAAACACATATGATCTGGTGTTACTGAAACCATCAGAATCTTCCATTAATATATAAAAAAGTAACATGGTTGTGTATAATTTAGGTAACTAAAGAGTTATTTGTCATATGTTTTCAAAGAAACATATTTAATTATGTTTTTATTTACCCAATATACTTGACTTACTCAGATTCCTAAATACATTTTTAAAAAAGGTTTTAAAAATTACAGCAAACAGGCTTATCCCATAGTTGCAAAAAGAGACTGTATTAAAATAGCTTTAAAAACTTATCCAACAACCCCCCCAAACTCAAACTTTTCCTGCCCTTTTTATATCGTGACACTTTAGCGTAAAGGTAAACAAAGAACTAATAAAGAAACTGATGTTTTCATCATCCTTACTTCTGCAACAGAAAAGAAGCTGAAATTATCTAAGAGGCTGTCATTTAGGCAATTATCTAGGAGAAAGCACAGTTTATGAAAAGAGAGGGGAATATTTAAAAATGGTCTCTTTGAAGTTTGTCAGAAAAAATAGATTTTTCACTGCTCAGATATGCAATCTACTGTAGATTGAATGGGAAAAATTAAACTGATCATATGTCTCATAGGAGTCCAAACTAACTTAAAACCTAAAATGAAGCATCACTGCAGGTTTCTCAATGGGCATTGGTGGCCAAAAGAGCAAATAAGTCATTAAAGGGGAAGAAAAGAATAGCACATACGCTGTGATGGAAAAAATTCTGTCATTGTTTGTATTGACACTGCAGCATCAACTGCATGGTCTTCATAACTCCATGTCAAAAAGAATGACACGGAGTTAATTAGAGCG
>NW_020955226.1:2082057-2125275 GCF_003031625.1 Empidonax traillii
CGAGCTCCATCTGCCCGGGGAGTGTCCTAACCGGGAATCGAACCCAGATCTCAGCGTTGACAACGCTGTGGTTTAGCCACTGCACCACCAGGAACACTCTACACCTTTGTATTCCACCAGCATGAGGAAAATTGTGAAGGCTGAAAAGTTTTAATCAGAGTTTCTCTGAATAATGAATAGCCAGAGTTGTAACAATGGACAAAGGTCTCTGAAAGATGACCAGATCGGGAAGAAATCTAAAGCATGTGTAGGGGCAGAATGGAAGACACAATGTTTCCCTCATATGCTGGCTGCAGAGGTCTTACATATTCTTCTGAAACACCTTGTACTGACTGTTGGCAGATAAAAGAATCCTGGATCTGATTCAGCTGCCAAATTCTTGGCTTGTTCTGGACACATCAGAATATTACGTTCTTGACTTTACCTTTTGGAAATGTATTAATTACCTTAATGCATTGGCAATCAATCATCATGATATAAAATACTAAAGTAGCACGTGCCCGATGATGAATTTCAGACATTAATTTAGAAGGCTGGGACACACCTTTAAGTCTCTGCTATGACCTGCACTGTGTCAGGAGAAGAGCTGCAGAGCCTCCTCCCAGGCCACCCACGAAGGTGCCGGGAAACCTCTGGGCTGGATTCTCAGCAGGTCTGACTCAATGTATCTTCCTTCAGCCTCCTCCAGTCATCGTCTCTAATCCAGAACCTGTCCTCCTACAGGTCCCATTGTATAGTAGGTAGGTATAAGGATTACAGGAGTTTCTCCCAGCATAGAAGGATTTGTTATGCATTAAGTATCTTGAAGCCTCAAACAGAAGAAGCCTCTGTAAAATCTTGCTAAAGGGAAGTGTCTTCTGGCTGTAGGTGCTTGAATTTTTGAGGTATCTTTGCTCCTTTTCCACAGGGAGATTGCTTCATATTTAGGATAAGGGCAGGGTGCTGAAACAGTCCTTTAGTAAGGAGCTCCTTTAGTGAGGAGCAGGCTAGGTGAGGGTAGAAGGAAGTAGTTTGAAACCATTTGTGTTTCAGATGTCTTCAGTCAAAATATATCAGAATACAAATTGCTCAGCTCATATTGGTATTTCAAAACAAAGCAGTTATAGAAAAACAAATACTCTTCATCCAGATATTATTATTTCTAATGTGGCATTTAAATGGTGAGAAATCATCCAGTAACTGCTTTTGTTCTGGTGCAATGACAGTCTGTGGTTTATCTGCTGTTAGCTTTTCCAGCTAAACCCTGGAATTTATGCTAGGGTTAATTTTAACCAACTCATGACTGCAAACTTTTAACAGCTTCGTTTACCCTAGGATTTGAAAAGGTGTTAATAAACAGTGCATATTAAATTGAAGCTTTCTCTAGCAGAGTGTCAGAGCAGAGTAAGCATAGCCACAGGGTACATAACAGCTGCCAAGTGAGCCGAAAGATTTTTCACGATAGGATATCCCTTTCTCCCAGTTCCCAGCCTGGCAAGATGGAAATGATCTTGCTGCCAGCATTTGCCACTGCCTGAAAGTCTTGCATGCCAGAAATCTGCCTACTTGTAACATTAGGTTTCCACACAGCATGTGTGCAAGGAATCCAGATTTCCAAAGAGCAGTTTGCCTTACAGGTGGGACCACATCACTCAGACTTCCAGGGCGTTACACAATATCATTTCCAGACTCCTACCTTCCTGCCAGAACATGGTCACCAGACTCCCTAGGGATGATAGTTTGACTTTTTTTTTTTTTTTTTTTTTTTTTTTTTTTTTTTTTTTTTTTTTTTTTTTTTTTTTTTTTTTTTTTTTTTTTTTTTTTTTTTTTTTTTTTTTTTTTTTTTTTTTTTTTTTTTTTAATGGGGCCATAATGTTGCAAAATGCACTCCTGGACATTTAGCCCCTGGGTTAACTTTACCATATGGTATACGTTGCACATTCCTTAGTAAATTCTTTGCTAGTGTGAAGCCAGGACGAATGCCCCTGAAGAAGAAGATTGTGTCTTCGATACATGACTGCATGCATAGCAATCAGAGTAAAACGACTTATGCCCCGGGGAAATCTGTCACAGAAAAGAACTTTGACATGTAATGACACCCGCAAGAGTTCATCCAAGTGAATGACCATGGGACACTCCCACTGTGCCTTCCAGAACCACGGGGCAGGGTGGCAGCATATGATCTGCAGCTATTGCTCATCCCTGTGGCATTTTTCCCTCCTGCCATGTTCACACAGGTGGCATTGCAGTCTGCAGTTTTCTTTGGAAGGGTGTGACTCTACTTGTTTATGTTTAATTACTGCATTCCTCATTCATCATCAGTTGCAAAAGTGAGTGGACCCCCTGCACCTTGCCTCAGCTGGGTTACCTGCCGCTAGCGTGGGAGGCAACAAGGCAGCACCTCTGTGAGCCCCGCGAGGGTGGGAGGGCACGGCAGCTGGGACTGCCCCGCACCAAGGGCGGGTGCTCCACCAGGGCCACCTCCGCTATGGGTAGAAGTCAATCAGGACATCGTTTTTTCCCACCCAACTGCCGGGTGAGCCACAGCCTGCTCTTCTCCACGTCATGGCACAGCAGAAGACAAAGAATTCAAAAGGAGCATTACATGGATTTTTCTCTGAGTAAATCCCAGTCTAGGAGCCTGAAGCATAATGGCGTGGTGAAGCAATTATTTTTTTCCTTCAACTGCTAATATTTCTGAGCTCCTGGCCTGTCTTTTTGCTGATTCTCAGAAAGGGTGATTTGTAGGTGTTTATTGCTGAAATTCAAAGAGATTTAAAATGAATGTTTAAATATAGTATGACTTTCAGAACTAAGTTATCCATATATTACTAATTTTCTAAGCAGTTAATACTTTTTAAAAACTCTTAAAATTTACTAGCGCATTTCATATAATATAGTTTATGCAGAAATGCCAATTAACCCGCACAATGTGCAGTCAAGATAGATGAGGATTAAGTCCCTACAGCCGAGGGAATAGCAGAGATGCAATGACCTGAAAATTGTATCCTTAGCTCCTTTGCCTGTAATTAATATAAATTCACCAGTGGAGTGCCTTTCCTCTTTTTATTAATCCTTTATCTACAGTCCTGGATCTGTGTTGTTCAAGCAATTAGGACAGATAGCTTATGCTTTCTTGATTCTTTCAGATCTGACTTCAGACTTGCAAGGCCTGCCTGACCAGGTTTGATAAGCTGGGAGGTGCTGGGAACAGGGTACAACCATCCTGCATATGTGCAATAGGTTTCCAGTTATGCAGAAAATGCTAAGGCATGTAACCAGCCACCTCTACATCTCCTACTTCTTGTGCATTTGTTTTCCTTGCACATTTCTGAATATGCATTGTATCTCCTCTTTTTCACTCAGTGTCAGCCCTTCACGCTAAATTTTGTTCATTGCTGCCTGCTAGCCCACAAGTACAAGATGTAGGACACAAGTACAGTGTGGGACTGTGGAGGATGTCCTCTGGATGTGCATGGAGCAGAAGCTGAGGATGAAGGACTCATGGCCTTGTTTGCAAACACAGAGGCAAGGATCAGGATAGGACCAAAATCTTTCAATAGGGAGCAGAAGTAATTGCTTCAATGTTATCCCTCTTGTTTGCAGAGGCATATGGTAAAAGCAAGAGCCTACTGTTCTGACTCCTGCTTCTGCGGATTGCCATAAATTTTCACATCTTTTGCTTCTGAGCTGCAATTTCAGAGCTACATTGCTGTCACTGGAGCCAGGCAAATGAGGAGAGCTGCTGATGCACGTGGTTAGCTGACAAGGAGGATATTTGAAACTGCTCAAGTCCTGATGTGGCCACCAGCCACACAACTCAAGGCTATCAGAAAGGGATGACTAGCAGAGGCTCTGAGAGACTTCAGAGGCAGTGTTGGATAGCTGTGGTGAATGCTGTGAGTTAATTCAGAATTCAGGTTGGCAAAGAAGTTCATTACAGTATTCTTTTTTTTTCCTCTGTGAAATTACTTAAGATTTGGTCTCGAAGTACAGAGGAACACAGTGTGTCCCTGAAGATGAGAAGTGCTGTATACTAATACTGCTATTTTAAAAGTGTAGAAATTAAGGTTAAGGGAGGCAGCAGGGCTTCCCTGAGACACGAGAAAAACTTCAAAAGTACCAGGATGCTTATGCTGCTTTTCAGAGTTGCAGGAAGATTAAACTGTGTTTTGGTTTAGAAATCTTGTCCCACCAGCTGAGATACTTATAACATTACACTCCTTTGTGCACCTCCTTGCTCATGTATGCTCATTTGTTGAGCATAAAAATGTAGCTCATTTGTTAAGGAGGGGTCTTAAAACCAGTAAAATGTTCCTGTAACAAGCTCTGCTATCAAGGAGAGCCAGAAATCTACAGCTAAACGAAATGACATAGAAGGCAAGAACCAGTGTGCTAGGAAATAAGGCCGTGAGTTATGATGACAAAAGAATCTCTTAGAGTCACCATCTGACTATAGTCCTATAGTAAGTCTATAGAAGGACGTACATCTAGTGACTTCATATGCAAAATTGATAGGATTAGAGCAGTGCTGAGAAGCAGCTGATTAGAGTCATCTGTTTAAGATAGAATGACATTAAAAGTAGAAGGTCATAGGATTTAAGGATTTGGAATATTAAGCTTAGAAAAATAGCAAACTCAGAAATCAAAGCTGCTAGACAGTTGTCTTTGGCATATTATCAGTTACTGCACCAGGGGAAGAATAGTGGCATGTGATAGGTATGTCATTTGAGCCACCTACAGAGATGTGTTTCTCCTACTTGTAAAACCATCAAAATATATTCAAATTATGCATACTTTTTTTAAGGCCTTTAATGGTTAGCTTGGGAAGGCAGAGATTGTTAAAGAATCTTTTTCTTAATAGCAACCCTCATATGTGTCAACTGCAATAGACAAGTTGAAAAGAAACAAGAACTTGCTATTAAAACATTGCTGGAAAATGCCATGGTACTTGCCTTAAATGTGTTATCATTTCTGAAATGACAGGGGAACAATTGACTGCTAATCAAAGGTGGATCTAATTTCCAGTTACAGTACTTCCATACAGGTAATACAGACATACTGTCAGTGGAGTCTGTGTAGTCTTGGCATGAAGAGAGGTGGAGATGGTAGCAGATTTTTTTTTAATTATTATTTTATTTTTTGTCCTTACAGCAACTTTTGGGTCCCAGTTTCTACTAACATACAAGCTCTCCTATCATGATACTGTATCTCTAACCCAATATTATGACATGGCCAACCCAAAAAGGGGTAACCAGTGGTTTCTTTACTAGCAAATCTCATTCACAAGTCACTGCTCAGTAAGATATTTTTCTATTGCTTTTAGCTACTAGATTGGGAAATAGCATATGAAGTATCCCTTAAGGTAAGAGACGTGCTATGAACAAACCACTGATCTCTACTTCTGCCAGGCAGACCATAAATCATCCTTAAATAATCCATTGTCAGGTGCTGTTCCCTTCATATCTGCTTCACCTGATCCCTGAGTCAATCAGAGTTACCATAGATTTCAGGCTTCTGCTGGCGCTGCTTCCTGCTCCTCCGAAGCTAGGGGCAGCTTCTGCTGCTGGGAGCCTTTCTGAGGGGCTTTTCAGTCACTCTTTTCCTCTTTTAATTCTCTTAGAGAATTAACAGCAAATGTTGAGGTAGACAAAGAATGAAATATGAGGTTTTTAAAAACACAAATCTCCTTGGCAGTATGCACTCTTTACGGCTGGTACCTTTATCCATCCTAAAGCTGAAAATCTGGCAGTGTTGTTTCACATCCAATTGGTATTGGTGAAATCCTTGCTTGTATTTGCCTTGCTCCATGCTGTTTTACTGGATGACATGCTGAGTATACTGTGGTAAACATGAAAATTATCTTCAATACTTCTGGGCGAGTGATTTTTAAAGCATATTTTAGCACCCTCTTAATTCCTATTTGAAACAGCCTCTGCCTCTACACACTTTCCTGGTTTCTTTTGGTTCCCAGGACAATTTTGCAGTCAAGTCAGCATGAAATCATAAGTCTGAGAGTGCACTAATAAACACATTAGCCATCTAAAATAATACTGTAGTAAAAAGATACATATTTTCATGGCTTAAATTTAGTGAACATTGAGTTTGAATAATAAGTGAGTGAGGAAAATGACCATATACACAAGACAGAGGCAGTCCAGTGAGAAAGAAAAATTGGCTTAGAATGGAGTAAAAAGTCTGCAAAAGAAAAGCATTAAGTAATTCGTGATGCAGAAAGAAAAGGAAATACTCAGCAATTAGGGGTTTAAATACCTAATTAATATTATCTTGTTGCAAAAGAACACCTGCAAAGCATTAACTGCTGGTCTTTTTACAGTTACTGATTGGTAGAATAAAAATAAAAGGAGAGAATTGCTATTGCCAAGTGCAGTTAAAAGGAGTTGACAAATTGACGCTAAGTGCTCCCTCATATGGTGACTATCCACATTAGATCAGTCCATCCTTGCAGATGTTTGCACTTAGTTTAGTGCTCAGTGTTATGATTCTTAATTCCTTCTCAGTTTGTTCTATGTCATGTAATAGGTTTGGTGAAACATAATTCAACACAATAGACTAAAGTTACCAAAGTGAAAGCAATAAAGTATACCTATATTTCCTTTAATTTTCAAAGTCATTAAAACTTAAGTGTATAGATGCTGACAAAATGTCTGTATTTATGAAGTGGGATTTTTCTACATTTTATAATACTACAGTGCTTGAGTCAATATACTGCAGAGTATAAATCTTACAAGATGTGTGTTGAAGGTTTAATCCCAAGACTTTGTTTGGCCCCTCTGCTTTCAGACTGACTTATGAAATATTATTGTAGTGAAATAAATACATCAAACATGCTATTATGGCACAAGGAAAATGTTGCAAACATACTGAAACAAGCAGAGGATTATGGACATTTTATTGTGACTGTACCTGCAGACTGACTTCAAACAGAATCTAAACATCCTTGTGGCAGGAAGGCACAGCATATGACCCAAAATAACATTTCAGAGCATGTTTATTTTACCTTTCAGTGAAAACTCTAGGTAGAAACTACAAAACATTTCATTCATTAAAAAAACAGTTTCAGGATGAACTGTCCCCATCGTGCCCCTGTCATCCAACAACCTCCCTCCCAGGCTGTCCTCTACTGGACTTGAAAAATATAACATGGATTTAATGTCCTTTAAGAAAGTGGCATTTATTTAAAGACAGGCAAACTGGGGGGTGGTGTATTTTGGAATTCAATGCAGTTCTGTCTGCCTGACTCTGCTTAACCGCAGCTGATGTGAAGAGTTTTTGTGTGTTTGGAACTGTGTAGCTACAGGACGCTGCCTGCCTTCTCCTATTGTTTCCTGAAAAAGCTTGTTATGGTGCAGGAAAATCTTGTTCCATAAGTAAGGCAGCAGGGTATAACCCATCCCAACTCTGTTCCCTTTTTGTAAGGGCTGCAGCTTTTCTGCTTTGAACCACAGCCACGAGATTTCATGAGTAGCACAAACTGAGCTCCAAAGAAATAGACTGAAGAACCTGAACTTGTTGTGGCGAGACTGGAGAGCACTGACCTCATCAAAGTGATGTGGGTTCAGCTGGAATAATGTCAGAGTATTTCTCTCCATCCCCATCTGCCCCCGAGGGCAGAACAAAACTAAGTTGTACTTGGTGATCAAATCCACTGGAAGGTGCAACAGGATAAAGAAAGATAGCATTTTCCTTACTGTTAAACTGTGTTCCTTTAACTCCCTTTCCTACTCCCCTCCACCAACAGTTCAGGCCCAAGCCAGCTGCATCTTCATCCTCTGCTGATATTCTCAATGCACAGTTAGAAATGAGTGCATTGTGGTTTGTATTATTTCACTTGTTTGTTTCTGGGACGAGTTCTTATTTCTAGAAGCAGCATTTTCTTCCTGAGGATTAATTACTTGGGGTTTTAGTAAATGAAAGCCTCTTTTATTGATAAACAATAGCAAATAATGACAGTGATGAGAATGTTAGTTAAAAGATTATGATTAAAATGAAGTTGTACCATTTTTTTCCTCTACAGAGTATCCTTTCCAAGAAAAAGTCATTGTATTGACAGAAACTTTAGAGATTTTTGGTGGTTTTTTTTTAAGGAAAGTCTGCCAAAACTAATTGATATTATTCAACTACCTTAATTCGCTTGGTTCAGAATACTCCTATTTAATTTAGCTGTCTGGATATGGACTTCATCCACCAGAGAGCTTTTGCAGCTGTATTTATTCTGGTCTTTTATGAAGTGGGCTTGCTAACAAAAAGTAGTTTCCAATGTACAGTTTATGTTTGCAAAGTTCCCAATTACAGCCTGGCCCCCTTCATTGTGCAGAAGGAAAGGAGTCCTCAGCACTATAACAAAAGTCAGAGTGTAAGAAGGCAGCGCTAGCACAAACAGTGTTTTGCAGCAGTGCTGATCAGCATATAGTATGATACCTGAATTAGGTTACTCTGGAATGAAGACCACATGCCTCAACAATATCTACCATTAGCTGGGAAATGAATGAAACAGTACAACTCTTCTGCATTTGGCAAAAGAGTGCCCTCCCCCAAAATTTTATTTCCAGAAAGTTATTCATTGATGTACTTGATTTATTCTGATCAGTTTTATAAAAATTTGTTAAATGGTACATCTAAGCAGTTAAAATAGCCTTCTCCTCTGTTTTCTTTCCAATTTGTGAAGTTTAAATGTACAATAGTTAAAGCAAAATAGCAACAACCTGATGACAGTCGGTGAGCAAATAATAAGCTCAGCCACATGCCTTTTCTATCAGTCTGATAATTTTCTTTTGAAGTCAGAGACAAAACTGCCACTGACTTCAGAGGTGGATTGCAAGGCCTTCAGCAGCAGTGTCAAAAGCCTCTCACAATATCCTCATAGGCAAACTCAGGAAGTGGGGACATGCTGAGTGTACAGTGAGGTGCATTGAGAACTCACTGAACAGCAGATCCCAGAGGAATCACAGGGTCTAGTTGGAGGCCTGTTACTAGTGGTGTCCCCCAAAATTTCAGTACTGGGCCCAGGATTGTTTAATTTATTCATCAATTATTTGGATGAAGGGGTAGACACCTCCTTAGCAAGTTTGCTGATGACACAAAGCTGGGAGGAGAGGCTGATACCCCCGAGTACCTCAGAATGCATCCCTTCAAAAGGATGCTGACAGGCTGGAGAGATGGGCAGACAAGAACTGTCTGAAATTCAACAAGGGCAAATGCAGGGTTCCGCACCTGGGGAGGAATAACCCCAGGCACCATGACAGGCTGGGGGCCAACCTGCTGGAAAGCAGAAATACCTGGGGGTCCTGGCAGACAACAAGCTGTCTATGAGCCAGCAGCGTGCCATTGTGGCCAAGGCAGCCAGTGGCATCCTGCAGTGCATTGCGAAAAGCACTGCCAGCAGGTTGAGGGAGGTGATCCTGTCCCTCTACTCAGCCCTGGTGAGGCCTCACCAGGAGTGCTGTGTCCAGTTCTGGGCTCCTCAGTATAAGAGAGACACGGAGCTCCTGGAGTGAGTCCAGTGGAGGGCTACGAATATGACTGGGGGACTGGAGCACCATGAGGAAAGACTGAGAGGGTTGGGCTTGTTCTTCCTCAAGAGAGGCAAGTGAGGGGGGACCTCAGCAATGCCAGTAAGTATCTGAAGGGTCAGGGTCAAGAGGATGGATCTTCTCAGTGATGCCAACCAGTAGGACAAGAGACAACAGGCAGAAACAGATGCACTGAACTTCCACCTGAATATGAGGAAGATCTTTTTTCCTGTGCAGGTGACCATGCACTGGAACAGATTGCCCAGAGAGGTTGTGGAGTCTCCCTCACTGAAAATATTCAAGAACTGTCTGGACACAATCTGGAGCTAGGATGATGCTGCTTGAGCAGTGAGGTTGGACCAGCTGACCCACTGTGGCCCATTCTAATCTTACCCAATCTGTGATTGTCCATAAATGATATAAAACCACAAACCACTAATACCTATTTTTTTTTCTTATCTCAACACTACATGCTTTTAGGAACTCTGGTTTCTAGGTCAAAAGAGGTAAAGGCATCATTGGTTTGGAATCTTTTCTAAAAAAATTACTTCAGCTCTACATGTATATGTAGAATAAAATTAGTTATGCTAAAAATACCTGTTTGATAGAATGTTCATATAGTTGGACCATGGTATGCAGACTACAAACTTAAAAGATGCATGTCTTTGCAAGTACTTCTTGTTGAGTTCACTAAGCTGATTCAGAAACTTTGCAGCCTTGAATACCATTCCTTGAGGATGGCTGTCTGTCTCTCTGTCTGTGATGCAGTCATTTTACAATCAGCCTCACTCTACAAAGCAGGAGGAATCTTGATCACACCAGGATTCTCCCTTACACATGAGAAAAGTAAGCAGCTGAGTCAAAATTGCCAGCACCTCTTTCTTTCTTTTGGTGTAAAATGCAATGGGGAAAATCCCACAAAAAAATCACCAAGCAATGAAGCCAGTTTTACCTTTTCAACACTAAGCATTAATTCAGAAAATACAGTCCTTCTTACAAATAAGAAAACTTCTAGTAACAGGAGTCCAGGAAAAATCATTCCTCTTGGTTGATGTTCTCTGGATCTTTTTTTATAAACTGGTGTTTCAAGCATATAAAAAGACAGCATTGCACATATGTTTTTGACAAATAAATTCTCAATGAAGTTGCTATTAAACCATCTTAGTGGTTCCTTTGGAGCCCTGTGAAAATCCTTGAAAAAACTTCTCTACGTTTGCCTTGTCCTTCCGTAACTATCCCCCAAACATCATTATGGTAGTATTCCTTGAGCCTTTGGAAATAGTAGTGTTGAGGTGTTGTTCAGCATCAGCATGAGTATTCCAGCTCATTTGCTGTGGATTTTTGTAGTCTAGTATCAAATCAGCCATCCAGCGCTTCTGACTGAGGACCTTTTGTACTCATAGGGTTCCTCAGCATTCAGTTTATACATCAAACAATGAGGTAGTAGCTACTGCATGGATTTTTTTAAATATAATTAAACTGCTTACATTAAATTCTGTGCAAATTCTCTCCCGTACCTCAAACAGAGCAACAGTAAGGGCAGCTGTCATGCTCTCCTTATCACACCTGTCGTGGTCAGTGGGTACAGGAGGGATGGTTGAGATTATTCCCTCTTTTGCTAACACATCTCAGGATAAATCACTTGGATTCCTCTACATCTCTGCTTTCAGATGGGATGGCTTACTGGTCTACTGCACAAAGCAACATACTCATTCTTACTTGCATTTATATTACATTATTTGTGCAGACTTCCTGTTTCTGTATACAGCAAGACAAATGTGGGGGTGAACAAACTGCCTCATCTCCTCTCCTGGATGCTTAAATGGACTTTTATAAATCTTTACATTTTTTAATCAAAAGGAGAGTTAATAAACAAGCTACTACTTATCCCAAAAAAGGCAGCGTGGATAGAATAAATTGAAGGAATGATAAATCCCTGAGTAGATTTTGCTGGTGTGTCCATCTTACTGTGCCTGGACACAAAGCAGGGCTGGGCTGACCAGCCGACTTGCAGGTAGGATGGCAGCTTTGGGTGTCGAGAGAGCAACAAAGGCTCTGAAGAATATAAATGGGCTGCAGCCACTAATTTGAAGTGTTACCCACTAGAAAAGGTAAAAAGACTAACTACAACATTTAAATTAAGGTGTATTTATAATGTTTTATATAATAATATAGCACCTATAGACATGATCTTGCAGACGTGGCATGTTGGTGCTTTTTGTTCTCATGGGAGGAGTAAAAACAATCTCTTTTTCATACCTGGAATGAAGGTCCTCTCATTTTTCTGTTGATTAGTTATCCAGCATGAACTTCTGCAAGATAAAACACATGCTGGGGTTGAAACAAAGCTGGGAAAGTTTGAAGTGTTGTTCTCTGTCTACTCCTCTCTGCCAGTCCAGAAACAGAGTATTATAGAGTATATAGAGTATTGTATTTCCAATTCAGAAAATGCTTAAAGCCATACCTAACTAATTTACGGCGTTAGGGGCCATAACATCTGTGCTCTGTAACAGAAGAGACAAGATTGTCAGCTTCCATTTGTGGAGTTATGACTGTATTTACAGGACACAGTGAGTTGTTACCTTCACTACAGAGCATAAGCAGTGCTAGTTATACAAGCAGGGAGTGTGGCCCATTGAGCTCAGTTCAGTTTTCTGGTGCCTTTTCCACTTAACTGACTTTAATGCAATAATGTGTGACCTATACTCTTGAGAGCCTTGACACTGTCAATATAGCTAAGGGAATCTTTAATTACTGTCTAGAGCTTTAAACATAAACTTGCATCATACAATTATATGTCTCTGATTTTACTCAGTCCTTTGACTTGTATTTTACTTCCAAGTCACATAAAAAATGAAATAACCTTACTCTTGCAATGCCATTACAAAATAAAAAATGCATGCTTTGGTTTGAAAATGCCAGAATATATATTTGATGATTTAGGGAAATGAAAATGGTAATTTGACAAATTCAGCATGAATTTAGCAATAGTTTCAGTCAATTCAAATGTATTTTTTGGGTGAAAATAAAATTCTACACAGCTGTGATATAATTAAAGTGAATTTTATAGGGAAGATGTTTAAAATTGTGATAAAATACAAATTTATTGCCAGCAAGTTACCTGTACTCTAGCTCCTAGGCAAATAATAATTTACATCCAGGTGAGGCCTTAAATACCAAAAAGCGTTGGCTTTGTTCAGGTATGAACACAAAGTGTTACCATATAACTAACAGATAACATTGTGACAGTGATGTTAAATGAGCTTTGAAGAAAAAACTGAGATGACCAAGTGAATGTTCTTCTGGGCAGAATATAATTATCTTAGAAGCTGTCTGAAGATGATTGGTAAGTACAAGAATTCAGTTCTGATAGTAATTTCTGGAGTTCTCAGGACTGTGGTTTGGTAAGACAGTAAAAGACTCTCAGGCTGCCAGGACTGGAACACAGCTTGCAGCCACGAGATGGGAGGTACTGATCTCGCAAAAGCTCACACTGACAATGCAAACTCCCTGTAAATAATATGACAGGTCAGCATTGTAGTAGCTGACTTTTTATGCCAGATTAGTGCTCTCATAGCATAGAGAGTCAGGTATTGTCTGTCCCCTCATAGCTGACACAAAGCTGGCAGAGACTTCAGATTGCATGTTCATTGTTGAGTCAGGCACAACAATGTGGTTGGTCAGTGCACAGATTTCACTGAGCATGGAAACAAGGCCTGGCTACTGAAAGTCTGAAGTCCCTCAGAGTATCTCTGGATGCTGGTGAGACAAGATGCATACAGTATACAGTAAATTTTGTCTTCCTTCAAGTTTGAAAAGTTCTTTTACTAAGTAAATTCTAATGTGACTGTAGCCCAAACCTGGCCACATCAATAGGCATGAAGTAGATGTTTCTGAAGGGCAGTTGCAGTGTGATGCAGTGTATTTAGTTCAAGATAAAACCAGCACTTTTTCCAGCTGCCTATCCATGCTCAGAGTTGTGCAAATATCATTACCAGTTTTTTTTTTCAGGATAATTTATTTAAAATTGCTACAGAAGACTCTGACTACTCTTACCCATTTGAGTAGGGCCTAGTTCAGTTTATAGAATCATAGAATAGAATCAAAGAATCAACTGGGTTGGAAAAGACCTCCAAGATCATCAAGTCCAACCCTTGATCTAATACCACTGTGGTTACTAGACCATGGCACTAAGTGCCACATCCAGTCTCATCTTAAAAACCTCCAGGGACAGTGAATTCACCACCTCCCTGTGGAGGTGCCCATTCCAATGTCTGATTACTCTCTCTGTAAAACATTTCTTCCTAAAAGTTCATTTCTTCATAGCATAAGTTCATGTAGTTAAGTGACATTGAAATCAAGTGAACTATGATAGTATCATAATTTGTATGTACACTTTGGCATGCTTTCTTTAAAAATCTAGAGCAGGAAGACAAACCAAAGTGAACAGTGAAGACAAATGAAGCATGGAGACATACAGTGAATCTAGCAATTCCTGCTTCCTCCTCTCCTTCTGACCGGTCCTCATAGAGCAGTTCTGCTTCAGATCTTGACTTTAATAGAAGCCCAGCACAAAGCACAAACTGTCTCAAGGCTCATAAAACTTTCTTTCAGCTAAAGCTACTTGTCCGCATATCTTTTCACAGCAGCCAAACTAATTACCATTGCATGTCTTTCCAAGTGACAAAATTTGTTTGTCTGCCAAGATAAAACATTTGGAAGGCTATGGAGTGATATAACCTGGGGACACCTACTGTACTGATGTATTTTAAGTGCTATTACACGGAGCTCAGCTAGTGATTTGAATTCAGGGCACGTTGTTTGGTAATTGGGTAAAGCCAGACTGGTCTCTTCAGACTAATACAACCCCATGCAGAGTCAAGACTGATTTGACTGGCCCAGCATAGCATTTGTAATGAAGACTGCTGGTGTGTTAGTGTGTTTCTCAAACAAAATTATTAGAGAAGCTGGCAAAGTAGTAGCACAAGAAACTGGAAGGGAGCACAAGAACTGCTGGGACCAGCAGGCAGAAGACATGTTAGAAGAATGACAGCTCAAAGTCATGACTTGCACTGCCACTTCCCCTGTGCCCATGGTCCTCCATCCTCCCCAGGAGGGCACAGAGCAGTCCCACAACACCCAGGCAGTTCTTGGCCCTTCTGCTAGGCACAATATCAGCAGTCCAGTGACACAGACCTACGGAAACGGGACTGGCATCACTGCTTTTACAGGGATCAGCCATAGCCACCTCTCCTCCTTAAGAACAACCCAGTTGAGATTTGGATATCGAGAAGTCTCAGTGGATAGTGTTATTGGCACCTGTACTATCCGATTCATTAAAGGGACTGGTCCAGAGTCTGATCACAGTTCCCGCTAAAATTGGAACTATGACACCTGCATGTAAGTCTACTCCAGAGTTACTATTCCAGAGTTACAGCAGACTAAATGAGATAAAAAAATTGTCTGATTGCTTTCAATTAGTTCTTCAGCAGTTCTTTAAAATCAAGAGGTTTTTCTGCAACTTTTCCTGTTTTGGTGAACGAATTCCTCCAGGTGTCCCAGCAATATGGCACAAGCACGTTGATAATACACATTACCAAACTCGCTCAAAGCAGTTTAGAGATGTGATACACACTCCTGCTGACTGCAGATGGAAAAATAAACCATGACAGGTAAACAGAAATAGTGAGCTATTGCCCACTGCACGCTAGTAAAGCTGCTTTTGAAACACTCCCAGTAAGAAAGATTCCTGTTAATATCCTTGAACGAAGCCTCCAAGGTTTTGTTATGAGCTTGTAACTCAAGCCATATTTGCCTGAAAACTTTAAATGGCATTTCTATGCCAAACAGCCAACTTTAAACAACATGCTGATTTTCTATGCAGTTTTTGCAATACTTATTGGAACATTGTCCTGATATCTTAGGATTCCCATTACTTTAAGCAACTCTCTTATCTTAATGTCTCACTACTGCTTATTTTTATTTTTAATCTATGCTTTGTGTATGTGTGTGTGTTTATATATGTGTGGAAGCCTAAGACAGCATGAATCACTGCATATTTTAAGCAGTTTAATATTTATTTAAAAAAACCCCTAAATTAAATTTAAACTTTCCAGAAAACTTTCTGGATTTTCATGTGTTAAAACAATGCTAAATTTGAAAGTGTCACATATTTTATTCTATCTCCTAGTCTGATGTGAAGAGGCTACTGGAACTTCATCGCTGTGTGCAGAAATGAGGCTGGTGAGCAAATGGAGTCTTCTGCTGTGTGAAAATGCATTCAGTACGCTTGTTCTAAGCCTGAAGGAGGAACTTCATTAGACTAAGAAAAGTAATTTTATTTCTAAATAACCTGGCTCTTGATGCTAAACAAATAAACAAGACATAAACAAAGAAGTCCTTCATTTTACAGTGTCCACTCTGCTGATTGCTCAAGGTCTTGAATATGTGCAGCCTGTCAGTTTTCTCTTTTTCTTTTCAGAGTGGAAACAGAAGTTCAGTACCTTTTGTTTAATTATTACTAACTCTTGTTAGTAACTACAGAGTGCCCAGGCTGGGTTTTTGAGGAACCAGACTCACTTTCAGTCCTTTACATTTTTTAGGCCAGCCAAGTTCTAGCACTACCTTGGAGTAAGTTCCTTCAGGATATGAGACCACATATGAAACCATGTTTTTTAAAGTTTTCTTTGGCTCCGTTTTGTGATATAACAATTTTAGGGGGTAGGAAAAAACCCACCATGGTAGTATCTCCCTTCAAAGTACAATACTCAGGCATCCTCATTCCACAGTCATAACTTGGCTACATCTACGCAATTGCTTCCACAGTTTGAATTCAATTAAAAGCTTTTAATTGGTTGTCCTTCCAAACATTTCAGAATTGTCATTCATTTTCAGATCTATTGTCCTAACATAATTTTAGTCTGTCACAGAAGTCATTACACTAATTGTTCAAAAGGAATTGACCTCTTATGCATCATCAGATTATTACTGTTGCCAGGTTCATTTTGCAAAGGTCTGTTCCTTTCCTGTATCTGTACATAAGCAAAGCCAAGCAGCAGCACCCATGAGTCTCAGTACTGAGTGTGAAACAACTACTTCGCTGGAATGCAAACAGACATAAATATTGAATGTACTTCTAAAGTGATTGGAATATTGAAATAGGCTGTAAAAAGACATGTCACCTTCTGGTACAGAATAATGATAGCAATTTTCTGATTAAAAACAACTTTGCCTTAAACACAATTATCATTAATGAATATATTTTATGTAAAAATACTATATGTGTGTCAGATATTGAAATGATATCTAAAGAGCTTTCATCAGATTTTAAAGCTGATGCTTCTGAAGTCATTCTGAGGACATGCACTCACATAATTTAAAACTGACTTATGCAAGTCCACTCAGAAAACTGAGTGATTTGGATGCTTTGAGAAGCACGTTTATATGTGCAGGAGCCAGGTCAGGTGTTTCTGAGATGAGTGCTGAAAGATAAGCTCCCAGGGGAAATTCTAGAGGAATTCTAGAGGGGTTTGAAGAGGGGTTAAATCTGGCTGTGAGAACAAGGCAGAGAATTTAGGAGGAAGCGAGATGGGAGCCAGAAGAAACCAGTAGCCAGTTTTTGGTACTGGCTAAAAGGGGTCTTGCTGATTTGAGCAGAGAGATGTTTTCTTCTGCACAGGAAGTCCTATTTGTAAATGAAGGAGGATGCATTTGAGGTGTGCAACTCATGGTCTGCGGCAAGAGGGAACTGAAATTACAGCAAAGCCCTGGATTTTGACAGATAGCTCATGTCAGAGAAGAATCCTGAGATGCAGTGAAGTAAGAGATGGGGACAGGCAGATCTGGCAGTGGTGCTAGAACTCAAACTTTTTTTCAGACAATTTGAAGTACTAGGTGTTCATGGAGCAGGCTCCACCTACCAGCTCTTCTCTTTCTCCCCAAGAAGCAACCACAAAAACTGAATCAGAATAATAATACAGACACTTAGGAAATTGGTTCAGTAATAAAACAGAAACATTCAGTGGCAGGTTTACCCACATGGCTACTCAGCCATCCTGCCAAAGCATTTCCTGAAATGTCCTAGATGGAAATGATGTCCATATACAGAAACTGATATCTTTCTTTGAATTAGTGGAGAGCTTTCCATAGCACTAAGTTTGAGTTATAATTTTATTCACCACAGAAATGTCAGCACAGACATGAGGAGCCGTGCAATTAATTTTTCAGGAAGGGCAAAGAGAGCCAGTGGAGTGAAAAGAACAAGTTAGCAGAAAATATAAAAGCAGGATGGTAAGACTGAAGTATGCCATGTGCAGAAGTCTGTCTTTCTTAGTATTCAATAGCCAGCTGGAGAGGATGATGATACAAGAGAAGGAAACGTAAGCCATTTAAAACAAACTGAAGCAGGGCAGACAAAACAGTGATGTTACTGGAGTGGTATTACCTACTACTTGAAGTAATGTGCGTGCTTAGAACACCATGTGTATAGTCCTGTGGCTATAGCTACACTAAAGCCCGCTAGACACCTTTGCGGTAAAGTATAGTGGAATCAATTACAGTTTTCCTCTCGCAGTATATCTTTAGCGGGACACGGCAGTGAGATAAGGAATCGAAAGTGAAAACCTATGTAAAAAACAAAAAGGTTTTCTTTAGCCGTGAGTGCAAAGCCACAGTCCTAACCTCAATTTTGTTGCTGACCAGTCGCGTGCTTTCCGACGCTTTTCCATGCCTCATTTACGCCTGCACTCGCGTTCAGGGTGAAGTCATTGAACGTTTGAGGGTCCTTCCATCCGGGACAGCCTCGCTCCCGGTTAAACGCTTCAGGAGCAGCGCTTCGGGCAGGGGTCACTCGCGGGGACCAAGCTGAGGCAGCTGCCCCTACTCCGCGTGGCTGTGCAGAGTTCACAGAGGGAGGCTTTTCGCTGCTGCCACCTGCCAATTGCAATCGGGGGACAGCCTTTCGAGGCTCGCCGGGAGCCTGGCCGGGCGGCGAAGGTAGCGAGGGCCGCGGCGGCCGGGAGGTGACACGGAGCAGAGCTGCCAGGCCGGGGGGGCGCCGGGCCGGCGCTGAGGCGGAGGCTGCGCCCGGTGCCGGCAGCCCCGGCCGCGCTGAGTGCCCCAAGGACGGGGTCCCCGCTCACTCGGGCCGCTCACTTGTGTTTCGCGGTTCGGTGAGGTCTGCTGGCACGGGAAGAGGGGCGGGGGAAGGCGGCTCCGGGGCAGCCCCACAGCGGCGGGCGCGGGCGGGAGCCAATGGGGGCCGGCGTGGCCGTGTGGCAGGCGGGGCCGCCGCTGCCCCCGCCGGGCGGGGAACCGGCACGGCGGCGCTCGGCAGCATCATCCGCGGCTGCGGGGCTGACACACGCCTCCATCCTCCTCTCCCCCGGCAGCCGCTCACACGCGCCTCGCCGCGGGCGGAGCGGAGCGGGGGGCGCCGCGGCAGACAAAGCAAAGATGGCAGGGATCCTCGCCTGGTTCTGGAACGAGCGGTTCTGGCTGCCGCACAACGTCACCTGGGCGGACCTGCAGAGCACGGAGGAAGCCTCCTTCCCGCAGGCGGAGGACCTCTACCTCGCCTTCCCCCTGGCCTTCTGCATCTTCATGATCCGGCTGCTCTTCGAAAGGTAACGCCGAGCCCCCCCGCTCCGCCCCGGGCTTGGCTGGGCTGGGCGGGCCCAGGGGCAGCCGGGGATCCTTGTCAGCCCGGCGTCTTTCCCCAGCTTTGCTTCTGTGCCGGCCTTGCAGGGCCCGTACGTTCTCCCTGCCCCCTCGGTCGGTCCCGCAGTGGGCCCGATGCGGGAAGGTGGAGGGGCTCGGGAGGCAGCCGGCGCGCCGTTCCCGGTGCCCGCAGCGCGGCCCGGCGCGGGCGCTAGGAGGCGAGGTCTGCCCGGGAATGGGCGCAGCCTTCCCTCCACCTGCGCCGGCCGCGGCGGGCACGGCGAGAGGGGCCCTCCAGCACCTGTGCGACCCGCGGGCTGCGGCGGGGTCCTGTCCGGCCCCCGCAGGGCAGCGCCGCAGGAAGGTCAGGGGCGGGGGGAAGCGGTACCGACAGGAGAGTTTGCCCGTGTCTCCCCACCGCAGGGCCGCTCTCCAGAGTTAACCGGGGCGAAGCCCGCACCTTGTCCCCTGCGCGGACGGGGACACCGTGGGCGTGCGGTGGGAAAGGGCAGCTCGTGGGGAGCAGCAGCCCGGGGTAAGGGCTGCAGCGGGGCTGAGCAGAGCTGTGCGTGGCCCTTGCGAGTGGTATCGGTGCGAGCGGTCCTGTGTCGGAACACTCCCGGTGCTGTCAGGATGTGGGAGCTCAGTGGTGAGACGCGCTAGACGCTGTTCATCACTGAACCAAACTCCTTGTACTCCCAGGTTGCTGAACTCAAAATACACGTTTCACAAACATATAAATACGTATACACGTATATTTAAACACAATACGTCAGGCTAATGATCGGTCAGCAGTAACTGTTTATTTTCTGTGAGTGTTCCCGTGCAGGGGCCGCCTGTCACAGGGAGGCGGCTGAATCCAAGTGGGTGCTCGCTTGCGAACGCTGCTGCGCCGCCTGGCAAAGGTGGTGTTCCCTCAACAGCAGAGAACAAAAGAACGATTCCTTATGCCAACACCTACATGTTTTAAGTGCTGTCTTCCTAGGTATGCTATTAGGATAGTCAAGGAAGATAAAGACCAGTAGTTACTACATGCCAGAGAAAGGCTGTAAAGATGCTTTAAAAATTATAAAATAACTGATCTGCCAGGTACCACTCCACCAATCCTAAGAATTCCCTCTCCCTGCTTAGAATATGGCACTTGGGATGTTGTTTTGTGAAAAACCTGCCTGTTTTCCTAGCTCAGTTGAGAAGACCATATTTGTTTTGAAAAATAAGCTGTCATGGGCTGTTTTTAACTTCTGTGTTGCTCTACGTATTTACCAAAAAAGACAATGAAAGTTATCATCTCCCTGAAAATCTGAGGTTATCAAAAGTTAATTGAAACACTTGAGTTAAATACTGTAATAGAGTTACAATTTAAGTACTGAGTACAATTATGAGTATTATTTAGATAATATCAAATAATTATTTTTTTTCTTTACAGTCTGTACAACATGTACTTTTGAGCACTGAAAGCGGGTGCGTGATGTTGCATCTCTTGCCATCTGAGCTGCAATATGTATCACAGCAGGGCTGCGTTTGGATGGAGGAACAGTTAGTCAGGGAGACAATTTCAGCCTAAAGTTAGATTCAGATTTCTGCTGTTTTCAGTGTGGCTGTTGTTAGCATCATAGAAGCTCCTCTGATTATTTAGTAGTCTGTATCTACTTCCTTTGGTTACTTTTCTTCATTCATTTACATTTTTAATTTTCAATTTTCAATCTTGCATTACATTATATTTTTAAGTGTTAGTTATACGGATGAGAAAATCAGTACGTCTTTCAGAATTCTCTTGTATTCATTAGACTAATTTTGAAATTTATATCTAGAAATGCATTCTGCCAGCCTGATAGTAGCTAAGAGACGTCCCAAAATGTTTCATTAACAATTACTTATGTATGTATTTTTTCCTTTTTAATTTCAAATCAATTGCAAAACTCTACTGTGAAAGTAGGATCAGGCTGTTTTGTGTGTGATTAATCCACACAGCAATTTTGACTTTTCATGCAGAGCATTTTATTAAAGCAGGCTGAGCAAAAATGACAGGACCTGCTTCCACTGATCAAAGCAGGGGGATTGTACTTGACTTGAATGGAGTAAAGATCAAGCCTTATTATTGCTCATTTGTAATTGATTTTGTCAGATTTCTGTGCTTTGTTCATTGGGAGCCACAGAAGTGTTTCATGCACATCATCAGTTAAAGGGCTTGCAATTATACAATTGGAAGAGGAAAAGAGAGGAATATCTTTAAAATTGATTTTTTTTTTCATTCTTCTGTGTATTAAAACAGCTACATTTTTTCCTTTCAGAACTCAAGTTGTAGATGACTGATGTTGAATATGCTACATCCTGGAACATGCTCTTGCAGATGTGTAACAGTTTCAATGGTAGTAGCTAAAGAAAAAATAAAAATAGATTCTGTAATACATTTTAAAAAAACCCAAAGGTCTACTTTATATCCATGACTGTACTATAGTGTTTGTAACATCAATGTAATATCTCTATTTTGCTTTTTAAGAAATCTAATACAGGTGCTCTTGTAATTCTTTATACTTCTAGGTAAGAAGATACAAGGTGTTAAGACTCTGATTACTTATTTTATAACCATTATTTTCAGACTGCTAGGCTGCTGGAGTAGTATAGTATATTTCCCATGCTATAAAGGGTGACTAACTTCATGAATGCTCATCAGAGCAGTAAGAAATATGGTTCAGATGAGTTGGACTTCACATGTCTTTGCTTACAAAGTTCTTGATGTGTAGGGAATGAAACTCCTAATGCTAAGAGTTAAGAGTTGACTTTACATATATATATATATTTATATTTATGTTCTATATACATATCTATTTGTGTATATATAATTGCAGGTGGAATTGAAGTGGCAGGACTTAGAAATCTTGCTTTTTGCATATTCACCTATTATTTACAGAGTTAATCCTACTGGGATTTTGTTGTTGTTTTGTTACTGGTTTGGTGAATCGGCTAACCAAGTCAAGAAAATAATCTAGTAACTTTTAAATTTCATTCTCCTTTCAATAAGCTACTTTTTGTTGATTTCCTTGTCCTACCATCCCTGACCAGCACTCTTGAATGAAAGCAAAAAGTAGATTAGAACATTAGGTGTATGCTGAATCGCTTCAGCAGGTGGATCTGATGATGATAAGCGCTCTTGAAATAAGCTTTGCTCTGAGGTATAATCTCATAACCATGAGATTTAGTGGATATATCTGCTGAGACCATCATAGTTATGGATGAGGTGCTAAAATACTTTTAACAGCCTTTTATCCCTTCCTTCTCATTCAAATCTTTCTTTCATACAAAGTAAGCACAAAGATAGTGTTACCTAGTAATGTGCAAGGTGGCAGGAATTTAGCAAGGCAGTGGTAATGTGGGAACATATTTCTTCATAGTATGTATCTGTTTTGTGTGTCTTCCTACTTTTTTAAAAGCATGTAAGCAATTAAGGATCCTCCCTCTCCTATACAATGCTTTCAGCCATAAGGAGATAATGTAAGTGCTCAATAATAGCAGTCTCTGTCTTCTTGGATCTTTTCCAGTTCTGGTGCGAGAAAGACAGGTTAAAGCTGAACTGAAACTGGTCTTACTTATAGCAGAGTGTTGTAGTTTTGATTGTCCTAAAAAAGATAAAGAATCATCTGTTATTCTGGACAAATAAAATTCTTCTTTTGTTTATGGGATAACTTGGCTCTTCTCTCTCTGCACTGGACCGTACTGCTCAGAAGCAGCATCCTTTGCTATACTCCTACATGCATCCTCTGTGAGGAATATGGGGTTGTATGAAAATAGTATTTCCTCAGCAACTGGTGCGTTTGTTGGGCACAAAGCAAGAGGTTAACATACTTCTGCCTTAGAGACTTCTCTCAAGGGGGAAGTTGGCTGAATCCTCCAAAACGATTTCTGACTAAACAGATTTCTGATGTGATCAAGCCATCTTCTGAGTCAAGTCGTCTGGTATTACTGCCTTCTTTACACTTAGCTCATTTATTCAAGTTAGTCATATCATCTTTGCATTGCATTTGCAGTATGTTGTATTTCCCTCACCTTCTAAGCAGCAATTTGGGCTCAGATCTAATGAGATCACGCCATGAATCAGCAAACTAGGCTTACACTGCATTTATTGTCCTCTGGCCTTGACGAGGAGCAATTCTGAAAGGTGACGCTGATATTCTGCAGTTGATGGAATGGCTCATACAGTCAGAGATAGCTTGATTATATATAGCAACAGCCCTCCAGCTGCGCTGAGTTGAACTGAACCAGCCACATCATTTACTGTCACTCCGATCAAGATACTCTAGACACTGAGTGTATGGAATTTCATGGCTTTTATATGACACTTTGCTTTTATAATGATAATTCAGTTCCAAAGGTAACCTCAGCTGACTCTCAGTTAGTATGACGCAGTGACATAATACTCTGTATGGACATGTATATATATATTTTGCTAACTGTAAAAATTCATTCAAGTGACTACATGCAGTTTTGTAAGTGTTTCTCATATGTGGTGTATATGTACAGATTTGATTTTTATACTCCCTAAGACATCTAGTATCTGTGTTTTCTTACAGTGAAAAGGAGGCTAGACAGGATACAAATTTTGGAAGTGGGTGTACAAACTTGGCGCATTTCCAGCAGCCCAAAACCTCGTCTGAGGAGGCTGGGTGGGGCAGTGATAGTTATTTCTATCGAAACCTGTTTGTAGACTGTGATATTTATAGATTTCTTGCCTACTTTCCTGTGTGTTAGTGAAATCTGATCATTCAGGTGTAATTCATGTGTGTAAGTGGCTGCATCTGTTCACTGACAATAGCTTTCTCAGTTCTTTCTCTTTTTTTTTTTTTTTAAATAATTTTTTTTCATAAAATGACCTCTAAGGTCTCTTCTTTTTGCTTGATTACTGTTTACTGAATGCTTAATTCTGTTGAAATGGAATAGAATATTGAAATTGCTAACTTCTGTGAAAAGGCATGGGCAGTAGAAGGAAAATAAAAAAGCTATTTCTTTTAAACTTTAAACCAATTTCTTTTTAAAAGTAATAATAGGTCATTAGCAGTAAATAGCTTTTAAATATATATCTTGCTATATATGTCCTATCCATTTATCTGTGTTTATTCATTTATTCTTTTATTTATTTATTTTATTATTTTATTTTTATTTATTATTACTTTATTTATTTTCTGTCATTTATATTTTTCTTTATATAACCATTTTTTTCACCCTAGAGTTGCAGGGTTAAGCTTTAGCCACTCACACATGCAGATACCTCACACAAAATGATTGTTTTTTAGCTGGAGAGCTGTCGTCTTGGCCTGTCTGTCTTACCAGCTCAGACCAGTGCAGTGTATGCTCACCCACCTTGATTCTGCCATGGCTGGCTCATACACATCTCTGTTGTGTAATGTAGTTGTGTGTTCAGATGTAAGCTCAGTGTTCCTTTAAATGAAGGTGGAGTGGATAAAATGCATACTATTTGAATGTCCTTCATAGAAGGCCATTTATAGGTGTACATTAGTGTCAATCTTAAAATTAGGAGTCACATGGGAAATATGTGCTGAGCTCCAGTAAAGAATGCCATTAAAACTGATTTCTGAAATATCCAGGTGAGAGAAGTATGACAGCTAAACCACAGCTCTGCTGTCACTAGTGGGAACCAGGAGCCTATTATTGTTTTTTTTTTTTTTTCTGAGTGCAGGTTCCAGTTACTGTTAGAAACTCCAATTCGGTTCCTGCCTGGATTCCTGTAACCATGCAGTTGGATCCAAATTGCCTGCGGCTCTTTCCGTTGCTCCTACTTCTGCCTCTGTCACTGATTAACAGGCATTTGCTAAGGATTTGTTCTTGGGAAAAGAAGAGCTTCTGGTATGCTGCCTTTTTCTACACATCTGCAGACCAGTGTCTTATTAGTCCATACAGACTATTTTGTAAAGTAACCTTTGGGATAATCTATTCCCTTAAATCTATCTCTTTTTCTGCCAACAAGGTTGATGCCTGAGCTGAACAATGCTTATTTGACCATATTTTTGGGGGTTTGGTTCCCCTCCACCCCCCAAGCTGTTAAATATCCCATGTCTGCAGTATTTTGACAGTTGATTAGCATTTGGTGTTTCTGTGCCTGTCTCAGAGTCTTGACGTGAGAGTTAAAATTACAGCATAAAAGCATATTGCTGTTGTAAGTGATGTAACCTTATCTAATATTCAGTAGTATGCTTAAGGCTGTTGTTGGCACCTTATGGACAGTCAGATGCATATGATTTGTATCAGCAGTTCCTGGGAGCTGTTCATCTCACACCTTTGACTGCTTTGTGATCTCCCACAACAGTGACTCCCTTCACTCATTGTGCACGTACAGATTTTGGGGGTGCGGCAGGGATGGGCATCCAAGTCAAGGGAAAGGAAGGGAAACGTGGGTCTCAGATCACTTGAAAGGGGGGAATCCCTAATGTCTTGCTTTAAGGTGAGCAACTGGCATTCAAATGGGCTGAGAATTTCTCTCCTTTGAGGCAGTGTTTTTAGCACATGGTCCTTACAGAAGACTAACACTACACCGTGTGGCATGCACCAGTTTCTGATGGTGCTTGTCTGGTTATTCTGAAGTAGTCAAATGGCGGCCAAGGTGGGAGAACTGGAGTATTTAGCAGAGTCAGTTATAATCTTGGAGGTGGCTTTCAGTTGGACCTGTAGCACAGGGCTGTGACTTCTGTACAAATAGGAAAGAGTAATGATTTTTTTTTCATATGTGGTTAATATCTCCCATAATAGCAAATGCTGCTGTTGGTAAGCTTTCATACTGCTGGACAATTATGATGCCTCATGTAACTATAACTGATGTAGCACAATCAAATTTTAACTCTCAAGGTAACTGTACAATTACTAAGAACTGTGAAGAACTATAACATCCAGTTAGCCATACTGTGTATTTTTTAGTATGTAAGATACATGTATATTTGTATACTGGCTATTAATCCAAGTTACCTTTTGCAAAGGGAGGAACAAAATGCTAAGGTTCTTCAGACCATGTTGTGATAATGAAGTATCTGTCAGATTCACTAACATAAACCTCATTTTACTATTATAAATGATGTGCTTTAAAGTTTGGTCTGAAATGATGAAAAGCCTTTGCACTCACAGGTCACACTAGGACAGTTAAAGCAGTATAGCTAAATCACTTGCATTTTTTTTCTCAGTGAGGGTGCAGTAGAAGCTTCCCTTTAGTAATGTCTTCGCTGTATTGGTTTCTCCTCTACGGATGGGGACAATAACCTATAGTACTATATTAAAAGAAATAAATCTAGCTGACATAGTTAACACGTGCAAAAAACAGAGGTTAGAGCTCTGAATGTGTTCATTGTCATAAAATTTTATATTCTTGAGATTTAGTATTTGTGCATGTAGTAGTATTTTTCTATCCTTTGCAAAAGCTAGTGGCTCTGTTTTTATCAGTAATGGGATAACATTACAGGTGGTATAATGTTACAGCAGTAGTCACATCTACTCACTGCCCATTTGCCATCCTTTGAGAAAAACTTAATATTTTTTAGTTCTGCAAGCAGAAGGAGAAAAAAGCCGAACAGAAATGATGCTGAAATCCTCACTTCAGTGTTGGGATCTGTTTACTCCCTTTTCACCTTTGCTCCTGACTCAATTCAGTTCTATATGATATTGTATAGATATCTGAATTTTCACTGGGACTATCATTTACCACATCCATGGGACACATCTTTTACTGAGAAGAGAGTGGAAGCAGAGGGCACTTTGCTGTGGTGTTTGGCAGAACTCTAAACTGTGAAAACTGCTTTTGTACCAGTACTGTCTATGTTGACAAATGATGGTACGTAGGAGCAAAACTGCCTAGGCTAATGAGAAGTGCCTTTATGCAGTGGCAGGGAGTTGCTTATTTAGAAATAAGAGTGTTCTATAGCTCAAACTAAAGAGACATTGCTTACTCAAAAGCAGCTGCTGATCACAGAAGAATGTGAAAAGATCAGAGTAGTACATTGTAACATACCTTGCACTCGCTTTTGCAGGCATGTCTTTTGTGACTGTGTGATGTGTCTGTAGCTGGAGACAGCCTGCTTGGTGTGCTGCTATTAAGGGAACTGCTCAAACAAGGTATGTTTCTTAAGACACACAAAAATTAGCCTTGATGTGGCAACTGCTGGAACTTGGTAGGTGGGCAGCATAAATGTGGAACGCTAGTGTAGACCAGTGAGCACTACAGTGTAACAAAGCAGACAAAATTAAATCCACATGAAGTAAAAGTGAGCTGAGAAATTTTGGGGGTGGTGGATGAACTCAGGTGGTGGTGATGAGCTCCTCTGCACTCCTCAACCAGGAGACCTGTGCAGCAGGGGAGCTGAAGGGCTTCAGCCTGTCACCAGTTGACCAGCAGGGCTATGGCTTTCCTGAGCTCTCTTGTAACAGATGGGAGCATCATTGAGATCAGAATCCCCATTGCAACTGCTGAGACGAGATGAAAATGAAGTTCTGGGTAATGAGTGGGTCATGAATGAGTATGTACCCGTTGACAAGCTTTTCTGCAGTTGTCCATTAGATTTTCTCTAACTTCCTGCTGTTCAGTACTTGCAGTTGTCCAAAGCATGCTGCCAGATGAGATGATCAGGTCCTGCGGGGTGTAATTTATTGCTGTTGTGGGCATCATGCTGGAAAGAAGCTGTTGAGAAAAACAAAAACAAGTGGTTAGACCACAAGCAGAAACATGTTTTGTATCTATTGTAGCAATAATTGGATGGTAATCGAGTGGTTGATTCTTATCTGTCAACTTTTCCCACGTAGTAGTATGAGAGAAGGGAGAGAACTGATATGATAAGAGAGTAACCTGAAAATATGAATAGTTCCAGCACCAAACATTTCCCAGGATTACAACACTTGTACTAAATTAACTTTGCAGGGATTGCATTGATGTGATGATGACAAATTGAACTGTAGATGGAGTCCTGGGAGTGCTGGTGGACAAAAGGACTCTTCTCAGTGATGTACAGTGAAAGGACAATCACACAATTGATAGGCAGGAAATTTTGTTTAAACATAATTATCATCTTCTTGGGATGGTGGTGGAATACTGACAAGCTGCTCAGAGAGGCTGTGGAAGTATTCAAAAAAACAACTGGGCACAGTCCTGCTGTAATTGACCATCCAGTGGACTCACTGATCTCCCGAGGTCTCTTCTAACCCAGCAATTGTGTGAAATCATAAACCTCGCTAAATGGCATCTTTTCACAATGCAGGACTCCATGGGCTCCTGAGATCTGTGTCTGTATGAAGTGTGTAAACAATGTTGGAAAACTGAATAGGATATGGTTAAGTTGAAGTTCACTGTAAACCTGCAGACGAAAATTAGGGCAGAGCACATAGCCCTTGATTGAACGGACAGCAGGATTTTCCATTTGCTGTGGGATGGGTCTTTTGATTTTAGTCTGGAATGTGAGCAGACTAAATCAAGAAATAGATGTGAACCTTCTCTACCTAAGACAGGAATTACTTTATGGGTACACAGAATGAAGTTTGAGTTACTGTGGTATAAACACATTCTGTTCCTTTCTAGGATCAATGCTTTGAGTCTCCTACAGTATTAAATTTGATTATAACAGGCTATTTTGAGAATGATTTTAGTTTTGTTCCTCTTAAGTTGATTCTTCTCAAGACTACAATATCTTGAAGGTAATTTTGGTTTTGAAAAAAATTCACAGAAAGAGGTCATTCTAAGATAGGGAACAGTGATCAAATATCTTACTAGAAAAGCTTTTATTCCCTTTGTGTTCAAGATAATAAGAGTAAATCAGTCTTAGAGAAAAAAGAAGCCATTCTTTAGTTTCACATTCACTAATTGTTTATATAGGTTATATAATACAGAGTGGAATATATATATATTATATATGAATATATGTGTATATGGGGGACAGAGCAATTTATATACCACAATGGCATCATATCGCTTTGATGTAATACTTTTTTTCTATTTAAAAAAATCATTGAATTAAAAAAAAGAATCTTAAGGAGTGGCTGTAAAATACTGACTGGTCTAGAAAATGAGATATTTCAAAATGTCAGTTGATGGAGTGGTAATGACACAGTTTGATATTTGACACAAAAAATACACCCTGTATCCTCATTAGAGGAATCCTCGTGAGTGCTAATCTGGAATTGTTATTTTCTAGAGCATTTGTGGGAAACATGAAAAATACTTGGTTTTCTTCCAGTTTGGAATGAAATAAAAATTTTGAAATGTCAAAATTTCATCAGGAACAGATGTCCTGACTTTCAGCCAACACTGATAAATGGGTTTGGTTTCAAGACAATGATGTAGAGATAAAAATGAGATCTCTATAGCATTGCCAGCCTCCAAAAGCATATATTCTATACCAGTTAACCAGTTTGTATATCTGCATGCATGATGCACAGAAACTTTCCTTGTGGGTTTTTTGTGTTTTATTGAAGAAAAAAACATATCTCTTACCAGGTTGCTTTTCTTGAAAATAGGCTAATGGTTTGTAAGAGTCATGGCAAGAGCTTGAACCTCCAGTCTGGCACTTACCTTCAGTTGTCAAGATGAAAAGTACTCTAGCAGAAATAGAAGAACACCATTTCGTCTTGCTTGCTCTTCCACTGAGAGCTGACCCCAAGGTTTGAAGAGCATGTAGCACTTTACATCTATCACACAAGCATTGTTTGGTGGAGAATGTGGGCAGAGACTGCCCAGAGAGGCAGTGGCCGGATTAAACCATGACACTTGTGTTTGGCCTTGTTTCCTGGTGGGAATAATTCAGACGTAACAGTAAAGTGGCTTAGAGCTTTAAATACTACTAAAAAATCTCTTAAGAAAGTTGCTTCAAAGAATAGAAAACTGCCAAGTTACCTTTATTCATCTGCTTTTACACTTATTTTTAAGGCTTCTCACATGTTTCAAGATGATCCTAATTTTATCAAGAACCTTTCTATGTTTGGTGGAAAAACAATGTGTTGGTCATCTTAATCTCAAAACCCTTGAAGTGTTTATCAGGAAAAAAATCATAGCTTCTTTACATTTTCTTTCTAAAAAGTCCTGTAAAAAGTCCTGGTATAACCAGGAAATATTAAAAAAAAAATTGGTTTGTAAATTAGCCAACTGCACTGACTAAGAAAATAACATCTGCTAAATAATCTGCCATCTTCTCCAGCTCTCAGTCTAGAGCACAGAACATTAAGAAATTATGTACGGAGAAGGGGATAGCTGTCAAAGCAAGGATGTTGCCAGCTATGTGGACCATTATATCAGTCCTCCATATCCAGCGTTTTGTGTACAATCTCCAAAGGACCTGTGCTTCCCTTTAATACCTAGACTGACTTAAGAGCACAATAAGAACATGTTATTATGGATTCTGTTTGACCTTATATTTGTTTGTTTATGGTGGTGGTCCTCTGTACTGGGGAAGGCTTTTCAGAATGAAGAGCCAAGGCAGGTAGTTTCCAGCATCTTACCTTTTCTTCTTTTTCATGTGTAATTTCAAATTTAAATTACAAATAAAAAGCTAGATTAGTTCATCTTCATGTATAAAAACAGTCTTTGGAATCCAGTTATTACCACTTGCATCTGGTCTTCTCTTTCAGACTTTTACTAACTTCACCTAGGGCTCCTGTGAATCTCTTTCAGAGCTTTAGGCCTGCCTGCTGCACATAGACTCGTAAATCCTAAGTCGTACGTGAAAAAATGGTGGTCGGGGATTTTCATCCTTCCTGCCCAGTGACTTCATAAGAGTTTCCTATGAAACATCCTGGACTTCATACATCAGATTAGTTGTCTCTCTTCCAACCTTAGCATTTGTTTTCCGAGACAAATTGTAATGTAAAAAAGTGCATTAATTTTGTGAAACTGTACTACATGCATAGAGAGAATTTTGTCACACAGTCTTACTGGATTATTTACATACAGTAAGTTCTACTAGTGCTGTAAATTAGTTTGTTTGAGGGTGGTCAAAGTGATTTATACCTGTTGAGACTCTATATTAGTCTTGAATATAATTTATTTGCTCACAAACGTTCTGAGTCTGATCTTCTGCCAATATAAATTAGAAATCAGCTTTTGCTGAGTTCTGGTGTTTTATCAGCATGTAACCTGTATGAGAGACTAAAAGTTGTATGACATTATGTATGGTCATGTGTAGCCATTGAATTTTAGTAATTTAATAATATAATTTAGTAATTAGGAAGCAGAAGCCTGTATAGCTAGGTAGAAACCAAGAAGAGTTGTAGATAGATAAATATCTCTTTTTTTAATTTGTTTTTTTTTCATTCCATTTTTCTCTCCTTGACTAAGTGCCATGTTTATCCCTTCCTCCATTTTTTCATGACTAAAGTATGTGTGCAGCCACTGAGTATTGTTCTGTCAGAAAATGTCAAACATAGGAGGGTAGTTAACATTTGATGTTAACTAGAAAGACTTGTACTGTTTTCACAGAATAGAACATGGGCCCTTGCTCCTGCATGTGCAAGGTGATCGAGCAATCAAAGGCATCACATGCTAGCCTTGCAACTCCTTCCCTCAGACCCTTTGACAGGAGCATCTCTAATACTGACTAAAGACATCAGGTGTACCGCTCAGTGACAGCCTGCTGGTTAGCAACCTTGGACAGCTTTCTTGTGTCCTGCTTCAGTTCTGCTCTTGCACAAAGCTATTTATGGTGGAAAAGAAAGTCTGATACAGCTATGCAGTGGTTGTAGCTCCTCTTAACACGTGTAGGGTGGCCTGGAAGTAGTATTCTGATGTTGCCCTAGCAGGCATGCTGCTGCAACTGCATTGCAGTCAGTCCATGTGGCAAGTAGCTTAATGTGAACCCAGATGTTCTGTGTAAACTATAGTCACTGCCAGGGTAACAATATAAGCCTCTGTTAAGAGCTCTGAGTACAAACAAACAGAAAAAGAAAAGTATGATCCTTAATGATGATGATGTTTGTTCCACGTGTAATGAGTTTTTGATTTAGAGAGTACAACTGGGTGTGTGTACACGTGGATATTAAGATGGGTTATAATGATGGCCTCCAAGACTGTCTCAACAAGTCTCCCAGTCTGCTTCACAACAGGGTGCTCTTTTTTTCTGTGCCTGGTAGTGCTGAAGGTATTTGTTTGTACTGCATGACAGAAAGAGGCCTCTGAATGAGTACACTTGCATAATGAAGAACATACTGGATCCACCCTGTGTTTTCTTACAATTTCCTTTCACCAAGCTCTCTTGAAGTGAAGGCTTGGCAAATGTCCACTCTCAGCTTTGCCCGTAGAAGAGCAGTTATCCACCAGAAAATCTAATTACAGGGAGTGGGCTTTGCATCCTCCCCTGCCTCCACAATTCCAGCCCATGGATTGAAAGGATACTGGTCTGGTTTTGCTGTTGACACTGAAACAGTCAGGCTCCTGACCTCGGAGGTCTAACTTTGAGTATTACAGTCAAGCAGAGGAATAAAAAGTGGTATGCTTGTGTTCTCTGCTGGTGATTTTGAGTGATCTATTGTGGGGCCTGGGATCCTTTTTTTATAATGTGAGCATAACTAGGGTAACTCCTTGTTGCTTTTAAAAGGTTTTCACATAGTTTAATGAGAACTATCACAAATAGTAGAAAGTTTTCAGAACTTTACACAGCTGATCTGCTGAACTCCTAAGCCCCCTTCCCCTTGGACCATTTACAGTCTTAGAGGTGCAGTTGCTTCTGTGCTGGGATAATTTCAGAATGTGTCTGGGGTATATGAAGGGAGATTAGAAGAAGAAAGATAGAAAATTTCACCTTCACTCTTGAGTTTTATGGGATACTTTCTCCCCATCTCTTAAATAAGACATCCCAGTAACTGATAGTTGCCATCAATTGTATGAAGCATCCACTTCTACAGAAGCACTATTAATGAGTCTCATTCCTGCTCTGACAAAGACAGACCTGGAAGAAGATATAGAACTTGTGGGAATCCTTATCAGAAATCTGTTTTTGAGAACCCAAATCTTGAAAAAAGGGATTTGCTCTCTCAGCCACCAAAACATTTACTTTTTTTTTACTTATTAACACCTTAAATATTGTCTTGTCTGGAAATTTTTCAGCATATTACTTAAAAGAAACAAAAGAAATTCTTCATGATAGCAATATGCAATTTGTCAGAATATCTTAATTTTAATGGTGTCATCTTGTGTTGCCAGCCATTTACAGTGTGCCTAGAAGAGTTATACACAGTTGGGGTTTTTTACTTCCTCATTTCTTAGCTCTGAAATTGTATTGAAAACATAATAATAATGACAATAAAAACAATTATAATAACAGTAGTGGTGATAATGATAATACAATATTTGCCTGTTCTAAAAGGGTGTTTTTAGATGCAGGTCTGGAAAGCGGACTCAGTGTATACGAACAGTTGAGAAATGTCTGAGTAATAATATGATGACTGTGTAATAAGGCTGTGTAAAGATGAAAAACTAACAGAAGTAAATGCTGACACTTTTCTACATAAGCGTGGTACAGTACTTGGCGTGAAGATCTGCGAGTAGAGGAAGGCTACTCTATATCAAACGGATGTGACCTTTTTATTTGGCTAAAAAGAAATAAATTTTGGAATGCCTTAAAAATTTATGTTTTAATAATGCTTTTGGACACCTAAATGGTATGTAGGACACACAGTATAAGAAGTATTTACAAAGTTATTCTCTTGTAATTGGAGTAATTTTAATGAAGGACTTCTTACTCTTTGGTCTTATTTATGACGGTGGCACTCTAATGGAGTGTGCTTCATCTCTGTTTATAGTTTTAGGTTTAGATCTTAGTCCTGCATCTGGATTATTTATGGGATAAAGGAAATAGTGATAAAACATAAGCTCTTTTGGTCCTACTGCAGAACAGGCTGAGTGATTTTGCCATTCCAAGGCCTCTTAACAGAGTTAAAATAATGAGTAATAAAAACAGAAGTTGGAATACTTCTGTGCCATCAATAAATATTTGCATCTCAGATGACAGATCACGACAAGTCAACCCCCTCATGTGTGTGACTAATGTAGATAATTTTTGTGGAGATGCAGTTCAGCAACCACATGACTTGTGGTGTGACAATCTGCTGCTCTTCAGTATCTTGACAATTCTGTTGCTTACTTGGAATTTAGAATTTAGGGAATTAATTGCTCCCAAAATTCTTCCTGTACTTGCTAGATAAAAATTGTTAACAGAGAGGTTGAAGATCAGAGGTGGGAATGGGGCAGAGAAGTAGAGTTGGGAGGAGCACACAGGTGTCTTCTGGACCGTGGGAGAGGGGAGTGGGACTGAAGATACAGTGTATGGGGAGAAAACACGACCATGACGTAAGTGCGTGGAGTTGGGAGGAATGTGGTGTCACCAGGCATACCCATTTGTTTGTGATCACCACAAACAATGTGTGTTTGCAACTATTCCCTTCAGATACACATCTAAATTCAAAGGTACACGAGAACACCTGTATCCTTGGAGAGGAAGAGGCTTGATACATGTATGCTTTGTCTTCCTCAAGTTGTGAATGGGACAGATCTGAAAATTTTTAAGAAGACTTAAAATTTTACCCTTTTTTGTTTGCTTGTTTGTTTGTTTTTAACTAGGCAGTAGAAAGCCATAGTGTTTGTATCATTGTAATCCTGTCGCCCATGGAAGGGTGTAGCATGTCCAGCCACCACCCCCACCTTCTTGCAGAATCTTTAATGAAGACAAATGACAAATAAGATAAAAAAGATACCAGCTGGCTAATGTGACCCAAAACAATTATGGACTGCTATCTGTTTATCCCTGCTGATGACATCTAGAAGTCTGTCATTAGGGATCTGCCGCACCTTTGCTCCTCTTTCCAAGTTAAGTCAATAATAACCTTCTAGGTTTGGTTGAAAAATGTAGATACTGTTACTTCTGGCAGATCTTTGTGACAGATTGGATCCTTGTCATTCACCAGAGCCCTGGTGGTCAGTGAGACCATGAAGTGGTCTGAAAGGAAACTGAAAGGAAGTACAGGAAATATTAGTGTAGGTGGTTTCCATCTGTAGAAGTTACAAATATCATTAAAATGAGCCAATTTTTGATTGCTGAGCTGAGAACTCCAAAAAACAGAGGAACTGCAGCTGAGGCAACAAACCTAATATAGTCAGGAAGAATGAGAGATCATGAGGATGGAGCAACTAGGTGAAATTCGAGTTGGAGGGGCCTTTTGTGAGGAAGTAAGAGAAATACTGTTGCATGCAAAGAGTTCTGTAGAGTGGACTTTTCTTTGCCCATTGCAACTGACAAACTCTGCTGTTGGCAAAGACAGACAAATGAAAGAATTCTTGATTTTAAGATAGAGAACGTTTTCAATCAGCTATGCAAGGCATCTGTCATATCCTTAGGCCATCAGAGTGCAAAAGTACTGCTTAAATCATCTAGGGAAACTTAGTGTGTTGCTGTGATGACTTGATTAGCACTAAAGGTTTCTTTTATGACCTTAAGAATAATGCCAAATAATTGTTCTTGCTTTATGCTGTACTGTAAGGGCGGGGAGGAATATGTGCCTATGTGGTAGAGAAAAATGGTAATGTTCTCTAGTAACCCAGAACAGTTATGATTGCTTGGATCATCTAGAAGCACGAGACATTTTCAGCAATTAATTTATAGACTTAGCAGATGTTCATTATGGCAAGGACCCAATAAAGGACAAGAGCTGTTCTCTGAAAGACTTGTAGATGTTTCCCCAATAGCTGAGGCTTAGGAAAAAAATCCACACACTTTTATTTCCTTATTGAGAAACACCTATTTCATAAGGGAGATCTGTTAAGTTTGTGTTTGTGACTGTCAGTCATAAAATACGTTAATGATCTTACAGAAGGAATTTAAACAATTGAAAAAAATCACTTTCTTTACTCTATACAGTTTAAATGTTCCTGAGAGTTTTTGTTAAATTGTATAAAACATTAGTTTGAGTATCTTTTTAAATAAGTGAAGGAAAAAGTAATTTCCAGCTTGATTTTTGATTACGCTGTAATTTCAGCTGGCATTTTAGAAGTAAAAATAACTTTGTTTCACATAGAAAGCAAACCTAGTTGACAGTGTTGACCTGCTAGACATCTTTAAAGAACAATACTAGTTTTGATTGAATTTGGAACAAGAAACTATACTTCTGCAAATGAAGCTTCTCAAATTATTGTGTGATGTATGTATCGAATAGGATAGTGGAAAAAAACCACCCTTTTGAATCTCAGACTATGTTTCTCATTCTGGGTCAGTATTCAAAAACAAAATATAAATAAAGAAAACATCATTTAGGTAAATACAGACATACTATCTTACCATTGCTAAAGAAATTGTTATAAAAAGAGCTTCACATTTTTCTAAAAACAAAAAATCTGTATTAGACTATTTTGCATCAGCACATCTGAAGAAGAAATATTGAGCATTGAGGTACAGGTTTTGAAACCAAGTGAGTCAAAGTATGCTGGATGTTATTACCTAACAATGTAGTGTTTCCAGGATGTTTTTAGTTTGGCAATTTTATCACAAATGCTTGTTTTGACTTCTTTGGTTGTCAGCTCCTCATATCTACCTCAAGAATCTCATAACTGCCGTTTTCTTTTGCTTACCTTCTGATCCAGTAGACATTCAGCAGAGGGTTCAAATTCCAAATATCTTCCTGGGTTCAGGTCCAATATGCCTCTCCTCTCTAAATGTGTCACTGTCAAAAAGCCTAATAAAATAAACATAAACCAACCAGCCAAAAAGAATACCCAAATATTTTCTTCAAGAATTCCTTAACTGTTTATCTAAGGTACTGAGGCTATAATTGTTTATGGTTTTCTGACTTAAGGGTGAAAAATTGTTCAAGACAATGAAAGTTCAACTGTAACCGCTATAGATAAGATACAGCTCAGAAACAAAGGCCAGATGGGGCTGATTTAGATGAGTTATGTGTAGCGTAGCCTTGGCTTCAAAGGAATTCAGCCAAAGGCAGGAAGGGTAAAAGTAAAGAAACATCAAAGACAAAGGCTCCCTGTGCACATTCTTGAATTTAGGATGCATTCTGTGTAGTCTGCTGCTCAGCTGTATATTGTGCTCCAAATGGCTTTTCTGGGTGGTCTGTAGTAGTCCTGGGTTTACTGGTGAGACAAAAAGGCTTTAGTAGCATAATAGAAACTCCGCTTAGCACCTGTGTGGAAAGACAAGTTATGATGATTTCCATTAACTTGAATTAAATGGCTTAAGACTGGTTGTGAAGTTTGCCAGCCAGATCTGCAAGTGTCACGTTCCACAAAGGTCTTTATTTTCCATCAAACCAGATGAATGAGGCACTTCTGCCTAACAGCAGCACCCTCCCCTCTGCTTTCCCACCACTGAGGTTCCTTGTCTGCTTGTAGGCAGTGTCCCAGTCCTTGTGGAGAAGGCAACAACACCAGCAGTGTCCAAGGCTGCTGTCACACATCCTTAGAGTAGGCACTTGGCAGTAAGAATTGGAACTGGTTCCCCCACAGCCTGTGTGGCAGGCCAGTGTTCCCCTGGCCATCAGCTGTCAGCGTGTGGCACTTAACCATATGAGGCTGTGGTATGTGGCTTGCCAGACCAGTTAGGTTGGCCATCACTACAGTAAGTCAGGAAGTTGATTCTTTCCCTTCTTGCACCAACTTGTCAGGCAGCACATTGCATGTGGTGGAAATAGGGTTCAAGGGTGATTTTAGTATTTGGCCAATACAGAATGGCATATCCTTTTTAATTTTATTTTAATGATGAAATAGAGTGCCTTCTGTCTCTGCAACAGAAGGAGAGGAATGAATAAAAATGAGTAAGTTGAAATTGGACTGACTCAGTCCCTACATTTTGTGAAGATTTATAAAACTTTGTAATGCCTTTGTGACAGTGAATATATGAATTGCAGTGTGTGAGTCCTTTTATCCTGAAAGAGAATAAACATACAGAAGGTGATGTAGATCTAGCACCTAGTATTACAGTTTCTCTTTGGAAACGTAGAGTCAAAATGGAGATATTTATGAGATCTCTAAAACTGTTCACCATGAGGCTGTACAAAATACTCTAGCAAGATGTCATTAAAACCAGCAGATGCAATCGTGGTTTTGCTGCAAGCACAGCAAAAATGAAAGCACAGCAATTCCTCTATTTTTACCTCTTGCTAGCTTATCTTTGTCTGCCTCTTGCCCCTCTGCCTCTACTTCTATATTTTGACATGCATCATTTATTTAGTTGCTAATGGACCTTCGCTCTAGGATTAGGATTTGTGAATTGGAAAGACCGTAATAATTTTTCCCCCTTCTGTCTGTAGTTGCATAGATGACTCCCCTGCTATGTACGAGGCAGAAGTAATTCGAGACCTGCATGACAGGTCTGTAATTGATTCTTGTTAATTGATTCCTTCAATAACTACTGAAAGCTAAAGGGGAGGAGGGCTGGGCAGGAATAGCAGTGAGGTTGACTAGCACAAGATTTGACCTAGTTTTTTCAATCTGCGTGGCTGTGCAGACAGACTCAGTTATAAATCTGCTCCTTTAGAACAGCTTTTATTTTTTTATACTTTTGTTCTCTGTGTGAACAGCTGCATTGGTTTTGAATGTTCAAACTTGATGTGCTAAATGTAAAATTTTGTCGTTATTGTATAGTGTCATGGAAAGGTGCATGTGTGGTGAGAAAGGAAGGAAAGGCACCTACATCTGGTGCATTGCTGTGGGGTTTGCTGCTCTCTGCACTGCCACTCAATCGTTCTCCTTTGTGTCTTACTTGATAGCTGCGTGACATTACATGCTTGGTTTTTTGTCCTGCCTGCAGTATTTCTAAGTATGTGAATTACACTCACTCTTTACTTTGTGTAGGAGTTACAGGTACTGCTTTGCATACAAACAGAGGCTGAAAGACTTTTTTTTTTTTTTTAATTTTTGATAACAACTCTAAATTAATCATTTTGCCACATTTTATCTATTTATAGCAAGTGGTCCTGGCCTTTGCTTGATTTACTTGTTTGTATATTTTTCTTCCCTTAGCAGTGAAGCACCAGGGATTAGTATTAAATACTGTAACAGCATGGGGATTCATGACAGGCTGTCGACCAGGGCTTTGATCCTCCAGATGCTCTGAATAAACATTACAACAGACATTTGAAGGAGGATATTCAGTTGCTGAATAGGTTTATGCATAATGAGGTTTATGTATAATGTTTGCCTTAGTTTTGATCGCAGAGAGGTTCCTTCTACAGCCATTCCTTAACTGAATGGCAAGGCTTTTTTTCCCCTGTTCTGCATTGTGCAATAACTAGTTTTGTTCTTGAACCACTTTGTGTCTGCTACAGGAAAACCATACCCAACTGAAAGCCAGAAAACTGACTTCTGTTTCTGAAGCTGCTCTGAGATACAACTGAACCTGCATCAGGAGATTGCGTAAACCCATCCTTGCTGATTGGCTTGCCTGGCTTCCTACCCTCTCTGGCCTGAGAGTCACTTTCATTCTGCTATAGGCAGTGGCCCTGGAGTATAGCTTCATGCTGCTTTGCTGTTTCTCAGTGTTTGCATGTGGTCTCTGCTCTCTTATGGCACTGGTTGTGGCTCGAGTGTTGCTTTTTGCCAGCTGGAGAGGCTCTTGAAGAAGGAAAGAGTTCCAGTTCTCAGTTGGCAAGGAGGGGAGCTCAGTGATGGGGAAAGAGAAAAGCTGAGGTGGTGCTTGGACCAGGGGAGATTCTGTGGCCTTCTTGAGGAACTCCTCAGCTATTTTCTCTTTCCTTAGCTGGCCTATACATGTCAGTCAATAATATTCCCCTGCATTAGGCTTGGAAATGGATGCATGCTGCTGTGACTTTGGTGTAGCACCATTCACCAGCCCTCTTCTACTTCTTCTACCCCTCTTTGGTTTCACAAGTGCTTATCTCTGAAGCTGGGAAAATATCCCTATAGGGAAAATATCCCTATAGGTAGAATCTTGCAATGGGATACATTCATCACTATTTTTTATTCTAAAGTAGAAATTGGGATTATGCCATAGTCCAGGGTCTTCTGAAGACTTCTTGCTTTTCTTTGTGTTCCTACCTGTTGGTGAAATCAGCAGTCTTTGGGAGCCAGGCTTTGTCAGTAACATTTCTCTAGGGGACAATGACTGATGTGCATGTCAAGGAAGTGACTGTCAGCCCAGGAGCTGAAAGGAGATGTCTGCTTGCAGGAGCTGCTCTGAGTATCCTTCTGAGGCATTTTATCTGCTGGCCTGACATTTCCTGTCCCACTCCAAGTGAGCTATGGTCTTGGGCTGTGATACTTTGTCGTGTATCCTGGATATAGATATCGTGTCTAATTTGTTCTCAAGGGAAGGCAGAGTTTGATCTATGATTCTCCATGAAGCTGGTAATTACCATGTGCTCTCAGTGCTCACAAAGCCTTGCTGCAGTTCAGGCATCGTGCAGACACTGAACTGATGTGCATGCTGAATGTCTTGGAGTGTGTGCAACACAAGCCTGAGGATCTTGGCGGCACACTGGCCATACGGTGGCCTATAAGTTTGTAACTCTTGGGTTTGCCTGGGCAAGTGGGTAAGGCTTCAAAATGAGTCCTGCAGTGTTTCCGACCTAGGGGTTTCCCCTCCCTGTTCCACCTCCTCCTGTCTTTGTGCTCTTGCCAAGCACACAGCCCTCCACAGTTCAACTGCAGCAATATTATACGTGGCTAATCTCTAACCCAGCTGAGTGAGAGACTCGCTGCCACTTCCATTTGAGTTGTCAGACCAGCATACTAGATAACATTCTATAAAGAATTTGTGCTTTTTTGGCTGAGCTGCCTCATAATTGTGCATGCATACCAGAATGCTCAGCTTACCCAGAGCAGTGGGACATGCACTGAAAATCTATGGAAGAGTTGATCCCCAACAAGGCAGTGTGTTTGTGTCTTAAGTTCTGCTGGGTGGGTTTTGGTGGTTGGCCTAGCTTAGCCTGTGCCTTCACGAGTATGTACATTGCTGCTTTGCTCAAGCTGCACCCTGACATTGCCTGGTCACAGACGGTTTTGAAGGCAAAATATTTTTCCTTTAAATGTTTTAGTTATTCTCTTAAACAAGAATTACTTCATGACTAATCTTAGGAATTATGTTTCTTGCCATTTAAAAAAATAAAACTGATGATCTACAATTGTGTAAATAATCTTCTATAATGATACGATTATATGTCATATGGGTTCCTAGTTTTGATTTTTATCCCAAGCAGCATGTGCTGTGGTGTGTTTTAAAATGAATAAATAAGGCAACACAATTCTTATGATCTAAAGGAGAGGAAAAGGCATATGGCACCCCAAACAGAAACACAAAGAGTAACAAATACTTGCCACTTAAAAGTTCTATGTAACTATTATCTTACAAGTAGTTTGTGACCTGCCAGGGCAGGTAAGTGTTCTATTTCAGCATCAGGAATCTGTCTCCTTGTTTTTCAAACTCAATATTAAAAGGCCACCTTTTGTGTTACTGTTTCCATGCCACTTACTTGTGGCATCTAATAGCAACCGCTGGGGGACAACATTACAGTGTCCAAATATATATATATATATTTTTTTGGTCTTTTTTTCACCTTCTGCTGGTAGAGATGGGCAGTTATATACCAGTACTATTAGGGAACCATGTTTTAGTTATGTGTCCTTTATGAGACCATTTGAATTTGTAGTGTGCAAGTTGCTGACAAAAATCTTGTAATGAGCTAAAAGAAAGTAGGATTGCAGAAGTTTCGTGTGTGTTTTGATGTACAAAATACAATCACTTATGGATCCAATGTGTAAATCATTCGCAAATACCCAAGATACGAGATGACTTCTTTTCTCTTGTTTGACACATGCTGTAGCATTTTTGAATGCTGTCAAAACTGGTGGGGCAGCGTTGTTCTCCCATGGTGAGCTCCTGTGGCCGGCTGGTAGCTGTGTGTGCAGCTCACTAGTGCATCCTGCCGCACGGCTCCCTTCCCTGCCTGAGGTTTCTGGCTGCAGCAGCCCAGGGAGTCGTTTCCAAAGTGACGTTTGGGTGATCCTCTAACAAATCCTATTATTTGTTAATAGGATTTGTTCTTGCACTGTTTTGTCCGATCAGTAATTGTTTATCACGCATTAGGAGTACAATGAGATGCCTGTCAGCTGTGTTATGGGCTTTTTGTGGACTCATTGTTTGCCTGCGATGGCAGGTTTTGCTTTGGGACAGCCTCAGTGCAGAAGGCAGAAAAAATAAGGCTCTACATTTCAATCACTGCAGTGTAGTGTATCCTGCACTTTAGTAGGCACCAGTTTCCCCAGCTCCCAATAGATGGTGGGATGCACAGAGGGTCACTAAGCTCATGTAGTGGGCTGGGCATGCTCTGTTCTTTTGCATTCAGAGCTGCAGCTGCCTTCCAGATTGCTTCTCTGCCTTCCCAAAAGAGTACCCCGCTGAGGTGGCAGTCAAACAAGAAAGCATTAAGAAAATTCAGCAGTAGAATAGAAAGGTGAGGGTGAAAAATGTACAGAAAAACTTGGGAGATAGTGAGAACTAATTGCTTTTTGTCTTCGTTGAATGTTTTGATCAGCCCGTATGGTATTTAAAACTCATACAATGTAGGTAGAAACTACTCTAAAGGGGTCCATCTGAGCTGAGTTTTGAGGTTTCAGGTGTGAGTATTTGTATGGATAATTTTATAAATCTTTTGCTGAAGTGCTTCTTTTGGAAAAACTATTTGATAATAAATATTTTGAATTGTGTGTATCCTAATAGGCTTTTTTAATACCTTTTCTCTGAGGAGAATACATTTTAAGAAATATGAAGATCACTTTTCCAAAGCAGAATCTGAATATGGTCCTGTGATGACTTGAGCCTCTAGAGAGTTCACACTCAGGTTTGCTAATGTCTGTTTAGTAATGCCGTGTTGATGGAGTGAATCGGATCAGGTCACTGATCCAGCTGAAAACTCCATGCTTTTCTGGGGTGATGGGCAGTGATAGTCTCCAGTTTCTTGAAGCCCTAATTGGCTGCTGCAGTAAAAGGGGCAGGGTGGGATAAGTGTGCTTTGAGTGGCTGCCTCTGCTCAGGGTGCTGTGCCTGGGCAGGTGGGAAAGGCTCAG
>NW_020955226.1:2126398-2183437 GCF_003031625.1 Empidonax traillii
GAAGTTTCTGCAAAATGTTTGCTGATTTTGTGGCCTAGCTCTTGGAATGAAAGCTTAACCTTCCAAGTCAGACCAACCATCTCTATTTCAAGTACTTACAGAACTACAATCATCCTTCAGTGAGGTATCCATGACCTATTCCCTCTTCAAAGGGAACAGTTTGCACAAAAATAAAGATTTAGTGGGAACATTCTACTCAGAGCAGGAAAGTTCCTCAAACATGTCCTATCTCCTGATGTAGGGAGAAATTTTGTTTGCACCAGAGGTACAGGCTTGTCCATAAGAGCAAGGCATATACTGAAATTCTCTCTTGTGTGAGCCATGACAGCCCATCAGCAGTAGAGAAGCCAAACTCATAACAGGACAAAGAGAAAGCTTACAAATATTTAAATACTTTGTGTTCTGTGTTCTTCTTTCAAGACCTGAAATTTGTGCCACGCCCAGGTAGTGTGATGACAATGTTCAGGAGCGGACCATGCCTGCAAATCACGTGGGCAGGCTGGGTTAGTTGCTCAAATGCAAATGCGCACTTGTAACAGACAGACAGAGGGTTGGGCTTTCCCTTTCTTGCAGCACCTGCCCTTGCTCAGGAACTGGTTGCAGAACCCATGGAATAAGGCAGCAGAGTAGGATCCTTGTGCCCCTCAAACATTTTAAGAGCTTAAGTTTGTTTTTTTTTTTTAATGTTCCGTTGAATACAAAGCACCATCTATCTTCTCTGCTTTCAAAAAACGCGTTCTAACCTGACGTAACTTAATGAATTGCTATTCTAGTTGAACAATGCAGTTTCTCAATATTTTAAACACCTCTTAATATTTTCCAGGAAGGCATTGCTGAACCCTTCCAGTTCTATTCTGTGACTTGCTACTTAGTGATAGTATCAGATGGACTGTATGCTGTTAGATTAATCACTTGGGATTTTTAACTGCATCCTTCATTTTTTGGCCTTCTGATAGTAAATAGATCAAAGTAAGGAAAATAAATTATAATTTAAGACAACATTGATGAGGCGAGTTATTGTGTAATGACCAGGCCAAGAACTACTACGGAGAAACCTGGAGAGTAGCACTGACTTTCTAGTGCGCAGAGCTATGTTATTTATCAAACTGATTGCTGAGAATTTTGCTTCTTTAGACTGCTGCTATGAGCCCCTTAGCAAATTTTGGGTTGTGCCCAAGTGACAGATAACTGCAGTTTTGTTTGCACCTTGGAATCTCCCTTGGTAGATGAAGGAGAACTGCACTGAAAGTGTGTATATGCCAAGAGGCCAGTGGATGGCATGCCTTGGCTGCAGCTTTAATATAGTACCCAGGTATTCCTCATAATTTTTAAATATTTTTTTACTCACATATTTAAGATGTGACCAAAGTAAAAGAGAAAGTAATGCTGCAGGGCCTGGGGGGTTAGAACAGTGTCATTGTTTTAGGTAATGTACTGCCGTTTAAAAATTACATTGTCAGTCTTTAATTTCTTTCTGTGCTGTCTTTCAGCCCTTTTCTACGTCCAGCATCTAATCCCATTTGAACCACGTGTCTTTTCATATGTAGATATTTTATGGTTGGCTCTTTGCTTCAGTTGTCCCAGGCTTGCTGAAATGAAGGGACATATCAGCTCTGTATTTTAGAAGATGGCAGAGGGGAGTAGCAGACAAATCTCTAGTGTCAGGAGTGGCACAGAAGGATGCTTTGGGTTTGACTGTTCATTTTTATCCAGTGCAAGAAATAAAGCAGAACTGAAACTGGACAGTGATGAGTTCAAAGCAAAGGGAGATGATTGTCTTCACACAGTCTGAATTTATACTGGGGACTTCTTCCAGAGGCAGTGGAAAGTTTTCACGGGCTCAATGAGCTACTAGTGCAGCTTGGGGAGAGAGGGTCAGCTCTTTGGGGACTGCTATGTGGAAAGATGCCTTTTTTGGTCTAGAAGGTCCGTGAGCCACAACTTTCTAGAAGTTGGGAGAATATTTTTATCTTCACTGACCTTTAGCAGTGGGCTTGAATTTTGGAGACCTGAATTTTACCATTGACCCTGACTTGTGTGTCCTGATTAACTGTACAAAAAGGGTGTGAGTGATAACCTTGGCATTGTATCATCTATACCTTCTACAGCCCTGGTGAGGCTGGTGGAGGGCGGCTGAGAAAGCACCATGTGTGAGGGGGGGAGACTAGAGTGCATGTCCCCTTCCATTCCTTCTCCCTCTGCCTGATCTGTGCTTGGAAAGTTACAGAGTGACTAAACTCTTTATTTTTAGACATTACAAAGAAAGAAAGCATTAGACAGCTGGCTGCAAAAATATTTTTTTGTGACCTTTGTCTACATTTGTGCAGTGCTTGTTGCTATTCTGGAGCATGTAGTTCCTCCCCATTTCAGCTCTTCAGTCTTACGTTGTTTCATGAGAAACTGAAATGCTTATAACTTTGTGCATACGTATATTTTAACAAATTACTTCCATATTTGTTTGTAACCCATTTTCGTAGTAACATACTAACTGGAAAAGCAACTGGAGCACTGCTGGTAGAGGCTGCACTGCTGGTAGAGGCTGCACTGCTGGTAGAGGCTGCACTGGGGTAGTCCCATATTGGTGGCTGAACACCCTGTGCACCACTTGGTCCTGCTGTGAACTAACCTCGAGAAATGATTAAATCAGTTTTCCAACTCAGTGAGGCAAAAAGGTTTAGTAGTATGTGTGAATAGGGCCTAGAATTGGGACTGTGATCAGCAGGGTCTGACTTGCAGCTTGGGATGGCAGCTAGCAGGTATGCAAAAGTAGCCTAAGCCAAATAGATGTTACTGGTCATGGGTTTTATTATTGGAGCAATATTTCCAGAAAAGGGGAGTATTTTTAACTTTGAACAAGGAAGAGATATGTCTTTTAGACATATATGTTCAGTTAAGGAAAAAAAAAAAAGGCAGGACAGTATAAATATGAGAAATCCAAGTGTGAAAATAAAACAATTGTACAGTAATCAAAAGGTATGAAGGTATGTGTCAGTCATGTCAGTTGTGTTCCTGAAGAGTAACTGTAGGACAAAGCGTTTTGTAATACTGCTGTTGAGTGATAAGGATAATTTGTTTTATTTACTTAAAGCTATGTGTGTTAGCACTGCACTAACCAGTAAGTCTTCAAACTGAAATGCAGCTGCTGAATCCTTTTTTCCCACAGATACCTTTCACAGATTGTTGGGTAAAGTGAAACTTGCTATTATGTGAAAGTACTCCTAGGTGGAAACCCTTATGTCCCTTATTGCCCTGAAGCAGATTACTGTGACAGAATTTCCTTCTCCAAAGCTGATCTGTAGAAAACAGTTTTTCACTTGCACGGCATCCAAAGTATGAAAAAAACAGTTGATGCTGTTTTGCTAGGACAATATGCTGAATTTATAGGGCACTTTGTTTACCACCTGAAAAATTACAAAACCCTTTTTGAAGGTAAAGTATTGCTCTTGCAAGCAGAGCTGGAGTGAGTTTTTACAGCTAATATGTTATGTGTCAGTACTCCTATTGCATCAAGTGTTACAGGTGTTGTGCTGTTCTTTATCCCGCCTTTTATGTCCATCTTTGATATATTAAAGGAAAGACTCATTTCTCTCAAAAGGCTGAAATGGGAGTGGTGCAGTAGCATTGCAGGGGCTGTGGCAGTATTTGGCAGGTGTTCCATCTGGCCAGTGGAGCAAACCTGATAGAGCCCATGTGCAGGGATATATTGCCTTCTGCCACCACTGGCTTCTAGGGCTCTGCCTGCGCTGGATCCTACAAACACCTGCACTCAGTAAGGTGTTGGATTGTGCCTTCTTATTATAGATGAGCAGTTTCTCATTCCAGACCATTAGTTCCACTAGACCTCAATGGCACTGCAGGCTTCTGCCAGCCCTGCTCCGTGAGGTCCAGGTATTTATTGTAATGGACGCATTTTCTACTGCCAGCTTGACATGTAATTTGAATTTTGTTAGGAGGGATGAGCAATGCCCTTTGTTAGGAAGGATTTCAAATAGCTTCCCATCTCTGTGTTTAAGTAGCAGGATATTGGGGATAGAAGGGGTTTTTTTGTTGGTTGGTTGGTTTTGCGGTTGTTTTTTTTTAAAGCCTTTTAATGAAACTTGGAATAGTTTGTAGAAATGCTGAGGTCAAAGACATTTGCTTCGAAAGGTCTCTTGGGTCAAAACGTTAACAAAAAGCTTTCAGAACCTTGGGGAAAAAATCCTCAAACTCCAAAGTACTGATTTTCCAGAAACCTTTTTTCCCTCTCTAGTGTGTATGAAGGCCTTGTAAGAATTTGAGCCAAACAAAGACAAAACCCTCACTAATTCAGTAAGCTGAATTCTCTTCCAAGCTGCTTAGCTTTTGCTTTTTAGAAACACATGTGGATGGCATGATACAGTGCTTAGATTGTATAATTTGATGTGAGGTATGGGATAATGATGCTGGTGTTGAAATAACAGCTAATGCATCTCTGTGAAAAGAGAAGGAAAAACATTGAACCTCTCAGATGAAAGGCAGATGCATACGTTGCTTTTCTGAAGTTGTTTCAGGAGGTTTGGGAATAAGTCCCTCTGAAAGAGTTGGCTCTGCCCTCTCCTGCACACTTCCCTCTGAGACAGTGCTTGGGGTGCTCAGTAGGAGAAGGCTGTTGTTGACATACTAAGTCGTGTGCTGGGCTTCTTGCTTGGGCAGACAGGTTCTTACCTCTGAAAAGGTTTCATGAGGGAAAAGGGAGTTGTGACCGATATCCCAGCACACCCAGCAAATTTCATCTACTGGATGAAATTAACTGCATTAAGACCCCTGCCTGTGCTTCAGATGTTTTTGGGTCTTCTGTGGCAAACATTGCTGTTGGCAAACATTAAGCCAAAACCAGTGCTGGTATAGGTATACTGAAGTGACAACCCTACTTATCTACTGAATTTATCCTAGGGCTATTAAGATTTTTCTGTTGTTTTGTTTTGTTTTGTTTTGTTTTTTAACTGCTACTAATAAAAGTAACTTCTGCGTTAAGTAGGTCAGAAATACCAAAAAAACAAAACAAATTCAGTAATTGTTTTTGTGTGTTGTGGCAGTAGAACTGTTGAGCATCTGCTCAGAAACAAGCCTCTTCTGCTTTTACTTGTCCTTGTAGTTAGAGCAAATTTAGATTGTTTCTGTTTAAAACCAGCAAGCAATGTCCAACAAGTTAGACGATTGTAATCGTAAATCCCTGGAACAATCTGTATTTAGTGAGCATAAAGTAGATGAGCTGGGAAAATTTGCTCTGCGTCACTCTTTCAAAAAAGGAGCCAGACTCTTCAAAACAGATTTGCATACCTCCTTACACAGAGAGGAATTTTTGCTGGTTTAACTGCCTTCCCTGGTATTTGTAAATATACTGATAGGAAACTATGAGATTTTATGGATATACTTGATTGTGTTTTTTTTAATGAAGCTCACAATTGGCTGGTGTTAGCAATATGAGCAGGCCTTTATGCAAGCACCACTTGAACTATGCCAGTGTCTGAGTGAGAGTTTTTAGCAGGTTCACAGGGATACTGTATGTATGTAATCAGAGCATAGCACTTAACTACAGTTTGTTGTCACAGAATCACAGAATGGTTGAAGTTGGAAGGGACTTCTGGAGATCATCTAGTTGCACTTGGGATGATTCAGAGATGTGCTGCACACTTTCACATTCACTGCAGTTTTCTCAGACTTCTCCAGGTTGATGCATCCTTGGCACAGAAGAGGAGACTCAAGCTCTCGTTGTGCCCTGACAAGCAATTAACTCAAATATTTTCGAGTACATGAAAGGCTAAAGCAAAACTGTATGTTCTCAGTGTACAAGGGGACTTTGTAGCCAAGGTCCTGCCTGTTTGCTTCATGACATTATGTAGGAGCAGTCTCCAGGGTGATTTTGTGCAGATCCTTTGTGCCAGGCTGAGTTATCTTCTCAGAAAATAGATTAGTTAGGGGACGGATGGTATGTAATAAGAGGCCATTAGTCATGTCTGTGGTCCATCATATGACCTACTTTTGATAAAAATGGATGGCAAAAGGGAATTATTTCAGCTGTGATTAACAAATTTTTTTTATAAGTGTGAAATGTGCAGTGGCTTAGCTTTTCTCACTTGCACTAATGAAAATTTCTGAGTAGGCTTCCATATTGAAGTTGGCCACAAAATAAAGTTGCTTAATTGAGGGAAGAAATTTTCTGTGCTTAAAATAATTGAAGGGAAAAAAAGTTTATTAATTTGTGGAATGAAGATTTTACAAAGCCTGTTAGCTATTAAAATGTGTTACACCCAGATGGCAAAAGTCATTGCCTTCACAAGACTCAGGAGGAATGAGAAGGCTGATGCAAAACCTAGAAATTACAGTAGTAGAGCAGCAACTGAAATGAATGCAGTTCTTTGCAATCCTAAGGAGAGGTTTTGAGGTCAAGGAGAAGACAGGTCAATTGTCTCAGTGCATGTGGTTTGAAAGTTTTAAATTAATAATTTAACAGATTTCAGAAATCTTCTTGGCATAACAACAGCATTTAAAACATGTTGCATGTGAATGGCAGGACAGCTTATAAAATCTGATAGGGGAAGTCCCTAAACAAACAAAAAAAGATAAATCTAAACTTACTTTGTCAGTTATTTCTGGGTTTAGGACCTAGTAAGATTCTTGCAGCTCCTTCCCTTATGATGGTGACTTATTTTGGATGTGCCAGTTTTAAATGCAGAAGTGTAAAACACCTTTTTTCCTCTACATCAAAAAACCTTGTCTTGATTAAGGTTCTCTTGAATGGGTAATCTTATCCTTTTGTAAAAATAATTGGTTAAAATGTTTCATTTGCCAGCTAACATTGTCTGTTATTTTAAGGCTAATATTTCTTAAATTGACAGTTTAGAAGAAACTACTGAGTGTATTCTTTGTATCTCCCCGTACATAAAAAAAGAGTGTATTTAATTACATAAATCTAATATTCATTAGCCCTGTTAGCTTAATTTCTGGTTAGTTGGCTGGTTTTTCTGGTTTTCAGGCCCTGTTTGGAAAGCCTTATTAATTCTTGCAGACCTTCTAGGATGTTTAAAAAAAAACATGTAATTTACTTATTGTGGACTCTGGTGGTTTGAATGTCTTCAGAACTGCTGAGAAACTGCAAACATGAATATATTAAAGGATAGCCACTCTGGTTAGCTCAGAAATGGCAGGTGACCTGCTAGTAGGGAAACACTGCATTCAAGTGCTATAAAAGGGTCCTTCAGGCACATTTCCAATGCTCCAGATGACTGAAGAATTACATATCCATGTCTGACCAGATTCAGGGCAAGGATTACATGGTACAAATAGGGCTGTTTGATTTATAGTAAAAGAAAAAAAAAAAAAAGAAAAAGATAATTTTACTTCTAACATTTCTAGTTAATTCTATTTGTTTGGGGGTGTTGTTTTCCCCAGCATTGATGGGATCCTTGTCTCTCCTTGTGTCAGTTGGGATCCTTGTCTCCCTTATACAGCGTCACACCTGCTTGGGGAAACCCAAAATGGTATGTGTGGTGAAAATGATGCTTTTTTTTTATGCCCTAGAGCAGGTGGGGGATCATCTTGCAAAGGGTTTCTTAACCCCTTTTGCAGCAAAAATCTGATCTCTAAGTTTGGGCTGGAGTATGAGGCATTGCTGTTGCTGTTGTAAATAACTGAGCTGAGAAAGACAGGATTCCAAAGTGCAAACCAGTGCCTGCCTTGAGGAGGGCACTGAAATGCTTGTCTTCATGCACACGGTGTGGTATTTGTGGGCCTGTAAAGGCTGAGTGCTTTCCACTCCAATGCTCTGCAATAACCCACATTATCAGAACTGGCTGACTGTGGGCTTTTTGGTTTGGTTTTGTTTTTAAATGTGGCTTTAGATTGTGAATGAGGAAGCTGCCTTTAAAAAGGTTCTTGAATTCTGAGTTTAATTCCCTTTTTTATGTTGGTCTTTCATTTCTAGATCCAGAAGAGAAGGGGAAGCATTCAGCAAAAAATGCTTGTCCTTTAATTTTTGTGTAATTGAATAGCAGCTTTCAATTCAGCTGTACTGGAATTTATTGAAAAAGCAATATTAGTGTAGTATTTGTTCAGATTTACATGTCTTAAAGAGAAAAGCCGGCAATGTACTCAGTTCTGCTCTCCTTACTCTTTCACAATAGTTATTCCCTCTTAATTGCAGTACCTTATGCAATAAATAGTCCCATGTGTTTCAGTAAGACTGTTTAGGGAATTGAATACCACAGTGTTAGCAGAAATGGAAAAAATGAATAATGCTTTTAAGAAGTTCAGGATTTGAATTGCTCAGTGTGTACATGTATCAAACGTTAATTCTGTTTTGTTTACTTATGGATCCGTTTAAGTTATTACAGAAGACCATCATGTTAATGATGCTTTTTATGACACTTGGTGTGGCATTTGGGATCCTATTAATTAAATTCTACTTGAAAATTCTATTTTAGCCTTGAAAAAAAGTTTTTATATTGCAAAGTACAGGTTGAATTGGTTATGGTTTCTTATGAAAAGTAAAAAAAATCTGTTAAATTTTATAAGTTCCACCAAAAGTAATCACATAGACATGGCTTGGCTCATCCACACTTGAATTAGTGGTCAAACCTACTGAGTATTGCAGGTATTGTTTCTGTTAAAACTGCTCTGTTTCTCTTGAGTGTCCTGGTAGGACCTTTGTGGGGGTTTTGAAGCTTTCCCTGTCCCTTTGTCCCTGACAGGGCTGGCCAAGATCATCCTGTGTCTTGCAGCTGTGTGATCTGTGCATGTCCTGACTGCTTTGCTGTCCTTGTGGATGAGCTCTGGCTTGGGTCACGCGCCCATTCCTCCCATACATGAGAAAAACATAAGCAACAAAGGAAGAAAAACTCACATTTGTGTTTAGAAAATATGTTTTGTTTTAGCTAATGAGTATAACATCAATATTACAATTTTCTTTTTAAAATCAAAACAAACACTGTAGCTGTGCTTCGTCCTGGATTTATTTATGCTATTCATTAATGTGACGTGTCATTTTAAGAATGTCATTTAAGCAAACCCAGCTGGTTTGCTCAGATGTAAATGAAAATCAGCTCAGCATGAAGCTTGTTGAATTTTTTCTAACTAGAACGTTTTATCTGCTTTTGACTTTTTACCAAATTAATTTTTTTTCATCTAAATTAGCACGTGTAGAGAACTGCCTTTCTGTTGGAGCAATATCATTACTATCCCATTCCTTCACTCAGCAAAAGGAGAAAAGAAAAGAGAAAGTGCTTAAAATGGGGCTTATTTGTGGATAAGAATTTAATGATTTTTATTATTTTGTGGTCACTCAACTGGATAACCGTGGAACTAAAATACCGAGTGTTGTTTTGGTCCTTGTTGGTAATTGAAGTTTTAGGAAACAGAAGTCTTTTAAGTGAAATCAAGAGTTACATAGTTCAAAGATGGCAGAAGTTCATAGTGTTCATATGTGAATATGAACTCCTATACAGAGTTTGTAGCTTCCGTGGGGATTCCAGAATTGGACTCACAGTTACAAATAATTTAGTTTTTAATGAGTAGAGTGGTGGTCTTTGAGTATATGAAACTTAAACTATGCAATTCATCTCCTAAATGTATCAGAGAACTTATGGATTGGTGTTAGGATCTGTGACAGCCTTGTATTTTAGCAGAAGATTTTGGAGGCAGAGCATTGCTGTGGCTCTGCACCGTGCAAACTTTATGCTTTTAGAAAATTGTGTTGACTGGGCAGCTCAAGTGCTTGCTACATTTCAGGATTTTGAAATTCCATTGTGCGAAAGGAGTTATGAGGCAGTAGCTCCTTTGGAAACTGATTTACGAAAAAGGCTCTGTTTGGAGGATAATATTCTGTGCTCTTCATTTCTGCAAGCTGCCCTGCTCTTTTCATTAGCGGGTGCTTCTCTAGGAGGCATTCCTCTCATGCTTTTGTTCTAATCTCTTTTTTCACGACATGAAAGAAAATCCTCTGTTTCATGTGCTCTGTGGAGTTCCTTTCATCCTTCAAAGTGATGTTACTTTTTTTGCAATGTAATTGCCTGTATGAGCTTGCTTTCGAGCTGGAAAGCTAAGTACTGTTTTTGTTGGCAGGGTTATAATGTTTGCCCGTTTACCACATGTCATTGATTGATAACAGTAAGGAAGTAAATAACTGAAGGATTTCACCTGTTTTCTCGTTCTTCTGTTTCTCACAGGTTCATTGCTAAACCATGTGCCTTAGGCCTTAAAGTCCAAGCCAATGGACCACAGAAAGCTCAACCTAATGCTATTCTGGAAAAAGTTTTCACAGCTATTACAAAGGTAGAGTGTCTAACTAAAATATTTACCTTATAAAGTGGAATATTGCATTACAAACTATGTCTGAATAAAGCAAAGCTAATAGATAAATGCAGTGCTGCATTTTTACACCTAAAATCAGAAATGGAAATATTGGGAACACCATTAGTATGCCAGCTTCAGCCGTTGTGCATTCCTTTGTGATGTCTCCTGTAAGCTTTTAATCAAAAAGTTGTCACAGAAACACTTTGTACATGTCATGTGGCCACCCACTCTTTTTTTGCTTCTTATCTGTTAGAAATTTCCACACAGTTTGGGTTTTTTGGAAAAAAAAAAGAGCTAATTGTGAGCCACTAAGATTGATACTGTATTTTCCATGAAACTTAGAGCTACTTCTTCTAGGGGAACTGCCTGAGCACAGGCACTGGTATCCCAGCTATAGGAGAAGGAGATAGAAAAGTGGGAGAAACTGACTGAATAATAGAGCCTGCAGATTTTTTTTTTTCAAGTTTTTCACCCACATCTTACATCTTTATGTCTACATTTCTCACCGTATGACATCTCAACTAAACCTCTCTGTCATTTTGTTCATACTTTTGAAGCATCCTAAACTTTTCTGCAGGAGCCTTTCAGTCCCACCTTGGATCCAGCCTGCAGCTGGACATGCCACAGAAAGTATTAGAGTCAGAGGGCAAAATTGAGTGCAGTGCCAAAGACAGTGAAATATTCTGTGGATCTGCCTTGCTTGTGTGTTCCACCCTATCCTGAGATCACCATGGCACTTGGTGTAGCTTTTGTCCTGTTTTCAGGGAGGGAGACTCATACACACCTTCTTTCTGAAGGCTGCAGCACATGCTCTCACTCGGACTCAGCTGAATGGTTGGATTTTGTTTCTTGTGGGGGTTTTGTGCCTTTTGCTTTTTTCTACTTTTTTTCTTTTTTCCCCAAAATTTCCTTGTAGAATCTGGTAGTCTGATAGAGGGCCTGAAATACCTATAAATGTGAAGAGCTCCAGAGGACCTCCAGCAAAATCTGGTAGCTACTCTCAGTGAAACCATCCAATTTAGCTAACTACCTTTTTTGAATCACACACAACAGTTATCTCTAGTCAAACTCCCAAGGGCTGCATCAAGTATTTGATTTTTCTAAGGTTACAGACAGGGGTTTTCTTAACCTTCCATTATAACCTAGTGGCTACTTTGGTTGATTAAAAAACTTCTTTGAGATGGATAGCAAATACTTTATCCTTCTCTTGTCTCTTTTCTTTTTTTTTTTTCTTGTGTTTTCATGGAGGCTGTTTTCTCTGTTTTATATCTTGTAGCATTTAAAAAGTTTTTGTTGTGAGAGCTCTTGTATCTCATTCAGTTATGTAACTGGCTTGCAGAAATAAAGCTAAAGCTTCAGAAAACAGATTGTCCTAAAGCTTTTTCTGTTTCTTTAAAAAGCAATGTGATCAGGAGAAATACGTAAGTAGTATTTATGCTGTGCTGTACATGTAGAATTGCTGAATGAAGATATGGCTTGTACGCTCTTAAAATTAAGAACAGACTTACTTTCTTTTGCCTTACTTTACCTCTGCACTGGTTTGCAGCTGTGCTGATGGTATGAGAGTTCCACATTTTCTGCTTTGGAGAATATTTGTGTGTAGTTAATTTTACAGAAAAAAATTCCCTCTCATTGTTGTCAAGGTGATTTTCCTTTTGAAGTTGTAACTTTGTTTAATGACCTCATTTTTTAAGATTAAAATGCGGAAACATGGGATTTATCTTCTTTCTCTGTCAGTCAAACCATCCTCTCTACTGCAACAGATGATAGGGCAAAGATCCTGATGTAGGAGGATGAAACAGGCACAGTGTGTGGCAGGCAGCAGGGTGTTTGTAAGACCTGCTGCTCAGTCATTTTATACCTACTTACCTTCACTTCCAAGTTGCAAAGAAGTTTTAATCCCATTGTTCCCTTTAAGTTTCTTACTAGTAATGAGCTGCATGTCATATTACAGGATCTGTTCTTCTAGATTAATACCAGTCACTGTAAACGTATTTTGACGGGAATCTGCCAGTAGCGATTTCTGTGAACATATTTCTATGTATCCATGTGTCTGTCAGGCAGCCTTGATAAGAAGTCAAGAGTCAATTATAGTGGTTCTTTAAAGCATTAATGCAGTTGGGCAAGAAACTAACTTTTACACTTCTCTGTTCTGTAGCACCCAGATGAGAAGAGGCTGGAGGGCCTCTCCAAGCAGCTGGACTGGGATGTACGCAGCATTCAACGTTGGTTTCGACAAAGACGCAACCAGGAAAAGCCCAGCACTCTTAGGAAGTTCTGTGAGAGCATGTAAGGATGTGTGTTCTCTTCTAGAGTTTTGCTGAGCCCATGTTCTCCTCAGTTTTCCTCTTTGTTCTTCACAGGTATTTCTGTAGACGGGTAGAAAATTACACAGATTGGTAGAATATGACTTCTTTAATGAGAAAAACAAACTTCATTCTCCTGAAGGAGTCAGATTATGCTTTTTGTGTACTTTCAATGGTCGAAAGCTTTCAGAAGTCAAATAATTGTGATTCTATACAGTCAGGGTGCCATTCTTTAAGACCAGTCATCTTGTGTTAGAGTGCTTACAGCCCTACCTTTACCTATAAACCTGACAGAGATCTGAGAGGGAGGAGTAAAGATAAAAGCCAGTTGGGTTGTTAAACAAAAAGAAGACAAAAGATAAGTTGACTGATAATGATTGCCCTTTAATAAAAAGAGGAACTTAAGTGTCAGAATGCTTAAGTCCTTTCATTGGTATTTACAGCTAAAATTCTCCTTACTAAATATTTAATAAAACCAGGCAGGTGAGATTATGGATAAACCTAGTCATCCTGTTGCCAGCAGCTGGTGGCCTGAGATTCACTGATTTTTGAGATCAGTGAAGAGCACCCTCTTTTTCTTCAAGGGTTGTAGTTGTTGTCTGCTTAACTTGTAGGAAAGGCTGTGGAATCCTGGGAAAAAAAATTAAAACTGTATTAGTGTTAGAGCTAGTGTATTTGAGTGGTATATCTTGCTGCCTCTGTAACTCAAGGACTTCACTCTCTTGCACTAGTGCCAGCACATTTGGGATGACCTAGTTTTTAAGAAAAACATACCATGAAATACCATCCCAGATTGGATGGCAATGGGTGCTGAACTTTATGGCATTCATTATGGAGAAAGCATGCAGATAACAGCTATGAATGCAGAATGGAAGGTAAGGTCATACTGTAATGAAGTGCTGACAGAATTTAGTGCCAGTTTCGGTTTCATTTAGAGGGAGCCATTAGACATTATTGCAATATGTGTACTTTATAGTAATGATAATACTTGCCCAAAAAGAAGCAACATGGCATAAATAATAGCTGGATAGTTCAGGTTCCATCTGTTAATGGTTTGAGGAGGTGCAGTGGGAGTTGCCTCTGTTTCTGTTTGTACACAGTGCTGTGATAATGAGGTGTTATCCAGCCAACCGTGTGTGCCTTGCCCTGGGAGCATTTCCAGTGGTGGAGGATGCGCCACCAGCTGAGCTATCCCACGTTGGATGAAGTTGTTGGCAGGTAGTCAGACTAGCACTGGGAAGCCAGGACTACCCTTTTAGCCCCTCAGTATGGGTGTTAAACTGTTGTCTAGTTAAATCTACCCATCAGGGCACTAAGCAAGGTACTTCAGTGTGTTTTAACTAAAGAAATTCTTCAGTATGAGGTCTGTAGCCTTTTCACAGCTATTGAGTTAGTGGGGTGGCTTTTTGGATGTAGTGTCTCTGTGTGGCAGCTGCTGGGCTACATAAAATACATGTCACAGGAAGGGGAGCGCTCAAGTCTTCAGTAACTGGGGTGTCAGTGGAGAGTTTCACAGCCAGGACAGAGAACAAAATGTGTCCTTATGTAATAAGCAAGTACAGAGCAGGCATAATGACAGTGATCCCCGCCTACACCTTCATACTGTTGAGCTGCTGTTGACCCTCCAGAGAAGACTTGAGTTTTGCTGGCAATGATATTGATTGACTGGCTTGGAAAGAAAAGTGACAGAACCCACAGCAAATGTGGAGCTACTCTAAAAAGAGTTCCACTTCTTTTTACATGGAGACAATTCGATTTACTGCTAGACAAAGTGTTCCTTGGGCACAGAGTGGCTTTTCCATGATGAAAGGGAGAAGGCAGCTGTGCCAGAAGGGCTGTAGGCCATTCGTGACTGCCTTATCTTTCTTGCAAATGAATAGCGTGGGCACTATGTAAGGTAGAGGAGCTTCAATAGGACAAAGGCTGAGAGTGAAATTTAGTGATAAACGCACTTGCCTGAGATACGTGACACCCAAGATCAAGTGCCAAACACATTATACCAGTAACTTCATCACTAGATTCTTATCGTCCCACATTTCTCACTTTCTCTACCCCTTCCCTTCATTTTTTTTCAAATGATTCCAATTCTATTCGTAAACAGAGTGCAGGGAAACTCCAAAACCTACACTGCTTTGGTGTTTGGTTTTTTGGTTTTGTTCTGGTTTTTTTTCGAAATGGAATAATTCCTTTGATGCCAACCTTTGTCAGATATCCTGACCATTGGCAGATTGTGGTTATATGAAGAAAAAGAAAGTAATAAAATCTCAGTCTATGCACACTGTTTGTGCCATGGCATTATAGTGAAAATAAACTACTTCTTCAGGAACCTTAATCAGCATTCTCCCCATAGTTTTGTGTGGCAGTCTGAAAGAGAAGGTGTAATTTGATTATTGGAGGTGTAGAGACCCTAATGGTCAGGCTTCAGTGGCATCATGTACCTGCTTAAGATTTCAGATGTTAATGGTTAGAAGTATCTATTTGAAATATGAAATAGATAATTTCTCCAGGTAGTGATTAATGATCCATTATTAGTTTTTCAAGGATTTGGTCATTCTGACTTGAAACTTGGAGTTAGAGGCAGTCACTGTTTGCAGTCACTAGGAAAGGCATCCACATGGTATAACCTCAGATTGCAAGGATCAGGCACTTAGCTCACTCTGTTAGCTGCTGGGGTTAGTCTGTCCCTAGCTTTTCTTTCTCTTGTGTGAATTTAGGCAATTTTGGCTCCTTTTCTCAACTTGAAAGATCCAAGGTGCGTAAAGGAGAAGACAAAGTGGTGAACTGAGTGTGCAAAGTGGACTTTTCTACTTCCATAAATTTCTGTTGGGTTTTAATTATTCTTTTCTTTCTGTCCCCATGGCACTGCCTAATATCAAGAAAATTACTTTGCTGGTTGCCAGACCAAATACAGGAACCAAGAATGTGTTTGTTAAAGTCTAATGTGTCAGAAAGGCAATGCAGTAGCAATTCCCAAGCCACTTCCCATTTCTTCCCAGTTTCAGTGTGTTGCACTGCTGCTCACACTACCAGTGCATAGGCATGTCTGGTTTTCTCAAGGAATAAGTAGTACAGAAAGAGACAGCATTCTGTTCTCCCACCTTGTTGTCCGGATCAACATGAAAGAACCTGTGATGGCATAAGTTATTAGCCTGGCACTTTGGAATGTCATCAGGCTGATGACTTGTCTGTCCTACAGCTATGTACATTTAAGCAAGATGTTTATTAGAGACATTTACATAGTTTCCAGGGAGTGGCTAGAAGAAACATATGGCCAAGAGAGGATTTTTGAGTTTATGAAACGTTCTGTGTGTGAAAACATAGAAATGTGCCAACTGAAGAGCCAAAGATCCATTTCCCCCCACCTTTCCTTTCTCGAAGAAGCTTGGATACTAAAATGTTTGTAAGTGAGGTGTCTTTTAGTTTTGACATAGGGGAGAGAAGAGTCTCTGTCTCATATCCTAGCCAGACATTCTTTTTCCTAGGATATTGAAGCTGTGCACATTGCTTTGAGGGACATTTTATCTATCTAGAGTTGTTTTTTTTTTGTTTGTCATGCACATTTGTGTGAAAATTTTATAAACTGTTTACAAGTTCTTGGTCATACTGCTTTTCTCAAGTAGCAGAGTAATTCTGTTCTACAAAATTGTATTGGAAAAATAACTATGCAAGGGAAAGAAGTTAAGGCAGCTGTTTGGTTATTGAAATTCTGAACTGTGCTGATACAAATCTTAACAAAATGCATAGAATAATTCTTCAGTCTGTGCTTTGTGTGTAGAAGTAAAGCCCGAGAAAATAAATAGACTTCTAGCGCTGAATTTTTAATATCATCAGGCCCTTTTAAGCTTCTAAAAAATATCTGATCTGAGCAAAAATATGTGGTAAATGGTATTTTGGGTCCATTTAATTCTGATTAGTCAGCTGCTTCAGTGCTATATGCAGTGAAGGACTAACCAGTGTTTCATGACCAGAGAAGAGAACAAGGGTCTGTGAAGTCGTGCTACATGCTCTGGAGTGAGTGTGATAGTTACCCTTCAATGGCAGTGGAATTGCAGTATCTCCCTTGTCTTCCTCTGCTGTTTTCCATGGAACAGGAATGGCTGTTCCTCCTCACTCTCTAACAGGAATGAGGCATAATCTTTTTGTTGGTTTTCTGGTCTGTTCAGGAGATCTAAGGCACTGGTAACTCAACCAGCTGCTTGGTGAAAGGGTAACTGCACATCTGACTAGTATGCTGATAAAACAGTTAAAGGTTTTCCTTGCTATTGTAACTCTGGTTTCTTTTTTTTTGTCTTAACTGGGCAGATACTTAGTTCTGCTGCACCTTCTCATTGTAATGTGCTGCAGTGGCCCGTGTCCTGCTGTGGGCTGTGTCCAGGAGCTCCTGGGACAGGTGCTTCTGCTGACAAGTGATCGTAACACAGCAGTCTCACCTGAAAGAGAAAGCATCAAGGAAAATCCAAAATTTCTGGAAGTCACAATGCAAGAGCAGCAAACTGCAATGAGGCATAGTATTGAAAGCCACTATGTAATTACTGATTTCTTTCTTCTGAAACACTTAGTACTGAAACCGGTAATAGGACTGAAACTCTTTTATATAGGTGAAAAAAAGCAAATCATTTGCATTTTTGTCTTGCTGATCCTTAACTTACTTCTTTCAGTATTTCAGTTAGCTTTCTGTGACCTTGAGTGAAATACTCTTCGGTGTGTCACAGAAACTTACAATACTGCAGCAGATAATTTATATTTCTGTTAGTGGTGTCTGAAGAACACAGTATTTTGTGATATGATTGAGGACTAGGAAATGTATATTTGTGTACACCTCGCTGTGTCTGGATGTAGATTTCTTTTTTCCATTTCTCTCTGCTATGAACGTAAAGGGAGTTCATCAGTAAGAATAAGGGGAGGAGTATTCCTTCAAGAACATAGCTGAGTTTATAGCCAAGAGACTGGTTTGGCTCAGGTCAGGCAACAAGTTTCCCCAAAGCTGCTAACTCACAACGCAACATGTCAAATCAGACCTGGCACTACTGAAAGGATAATTCATTGAAAAGACAATTCACTCCAGGGATTTCTCCAGACAGATGATACAGATATAAAATTTGCTAAATCTGCCTCTTCCAGCTGGGAGTCTTGTTATCCAAGGAGAGCTAGTGCCTCTACACTGTGCCATAGGGCAAGCAGCACATGCTTGGTGTCAGGCTGTGAAAACACCATACTGGCAAGGTGCCATACCTCAGTCTTAGGAACATGGATCCTTCTTGCAGGGATGGAAGAGAAGAGAAGGGAGGGGGTGGGGGGGAAGAAAACCAAAAAGCCTCAAACCCACAAATTCTCATGGTGTTTCAGGGCTGTAAAGTAGATCCTGGGCATATGCTGTCCAGCGTTCCAGCCCTGAGCGCTCTGGCTATGAGCCCATTCAAACTAGTTAGGTTTCTTGCAACCTTGAACTCTATGAAATGTCTCTGTAAGGATTCACGTATCAGGTGATTCACGTTTAATGATGGTGTTAGTGTAAGACAAGGGACAACAACAAAGGCTAGCTCTTATACTGCTCAGGGAATGCTGTCTTTGGAGGGAATAGAATTGTTTCTTGGTGAAACCCATAAAGCCGTGTTGCCCATCACTGTTTCCCATTTTACCACTAGACTGGTGTGAGTAGAACAAACTGTTCCGTTGCCATTTTTAATTAAAATATTTATTTAATGTAATTGAAGGTTTGGTACTTTGCAGATGCAAATGGCAGCACAGTGACTTGAAGATTTTACCAGGCTTGTGCAGGAGGTTAGAAAGACAATGGAAGAAGAGAGAGGATCAGCTTAGTGCAAGATAAAAGCATATGGAAGTGATAGATTATATAAAGAAAACAGCAACTTTGTGGAAGAACCAGGAGGTATTAAATGGAAAAGAAGAAGAAGCATATTCAAAATTGAATAGTAAAAACAGTTTTTCACACTCTAATTAACAGGATTTTATGTTTCTTTCATGGAATTCATTGCTCTCTTGAGGCAATAATTCAGCAGTAAGTTGTAATTAATTGATTGTTTTATTTACTTGGGCAATCATTAATTGTTTTATTTACTTGGGCAATCAGAGTATTTGGTATTATGTTGATAAGTGGATTGTAGCTATAGTTTTCTTAGAAGATTGTTGTGAAGACTAACCTAAAATCTTTAAAGTACCACATAATGAAACTGGAGTACAGAGGTAAGGAGAAGAAGAGTCTTGTGAACAAATAGCCTTTGTGGCATGAAGGGCAAGTAGGGAGTAGGGGCTCAGGTGTAGACAGAGTCAGATTTGTGGGATAGCTTGTTGAGGGAGAACATAGGTTTTCAATGAGATGTGAAGGGAGTTAGCGTCTGGGAAGTTATTCCTGAACAGGGAAGGTGTGAGTTTGCTGAGTGCAAGAAGAGTTTATTATAGCTTCAGGTAGCAGGGAAGTTGAGAAATACTCTAATTGAGTGGTAACTGAAGTATGAAGTAATAAAGACAGTCTGGCAATTGTTGTCTATAATAAGTATGTAAAATACTGCAGTTTTGTCATAGTACTGTAAGAATTACACCTAGACTCTGGGATTGATACATTCAAGGGCCTTCTATTCTCTTAAGAGTATTATATCTAGTAACATCACTGAAAAGGGAGAGAGATGTCCTGGAATGCAAGGCCTTAATAGAAGGTAAAAGAAAATGAGGCATTTATAGAGATTCATGTCAAGGAAACTAGAGCTGTACAAAAAGACCTGGAGTCATGTTTGAGTAGGTAAAAAACCAAGATAGAAATCCGTGAGAGTTGCACTCAATAGTCTGTATGTTACTGCCTCCTTTGTCTGTTACCAGGAACTTATATTTCTCTCTAAGCCACATATGAAGTTAGTGCAGAAGACTATTGATGAAACTTTTTATTAAGAGTAAATTTTCTTTGTTGTATGATGTCATTCAGCACTGGTTCACTGATGGCTTCCCTGCCGCAAGAGAAAGAGGGTAAGACAGTACTGGTTGCCTTGAGTTACATAACACATAGTAATTTGTAGCCTGAGTTCCTGGGCATATGAATAAGTCAATGGCTGGCAAGCTGTCCTGATTTTAAAGTTGTGAGAATGCAGTGCAGCTACTGACAGCTCTTTTAATTCTGCTGTAACTCTTGCTCTCTGATGAATCAGGACTAAACATCTTGCAGGTACTTCCTCTGCAACATGCAGCTTGCTCAGCACTTGCATTTCCAAAGGCAGGGTTCTGGCAATCAAGCCCAACTGCTACAGCCTGGTTTGCTGTGGGTTTATGCTTTCAGTTTTGCCTCTTGGAGCATCTGTATTAAGCTCTGGACGATTCACATTTCTTTAGTGTCCCGTCTGGATCTGTAACTTAATTATACGTCCTTTTATGATTTAGTTACGCACTTTTGTGCTGTGGTGCATTTGCACAGGCTGGCTCAAGCTGTAGTTCAGCAGCACAGCCTACCATTGCAGCTTTGGCTTGCTGTAAAGGCCATCTCCCTGAGCCCTGTGCCCTTGCCCTCCCATCTGCCCTGCCCTGTGCCAGACAGCTGGGTGTACAGCTGTTTGTCAGGCAGCATGCTGTACCTGCAGGGGTTGAAGGTCACCCTGCATGAAAACATACAGTGCTCATCAGTCAGGTTTTCCTGTTGTGGGTCACGAGATGGTCACATAAGCATGCTGGAGTTCTGTTGCTTGTGGTTGTGGAGAGTGCCTGTGCAATCAAGTAACAGAAGGGAAACCAGGGAAGCATAGACAGTACTTGCATCCAGTGTGAAAGCTCAGGTTTTGATGTGATGGAGGAGAGAAGTGGGGGAAATAGCTACAGCCACCTGGTCCTCTTGTGGTGGAACAGGGCATGGTGTGCCATGTGGTGCTCTGAGTGCATCTCTTCCTTCTGCCAGCTCTGATACAAGGGCTTAGATTAACACAGCTGAGTAAATGAATGCTTTTCCGCCAAACAGCTGCTTCTGTGACTGTGCATATTTTCTTTATCTAATTCTTCCTATCATTTCCCAATTTTGAATAGTCAAATACTATGTCCGGGTCTGTTGTTGCCCTGCTAACCTGATACATAAGAAAACTGGTGAAGAGGAAGGTGGAAGTAGACTTCTTGCAGCTCTTTCATATGCTGCTCAAGAGGCTCCAGTTAACTCAGGGCTGGTATGAAACAGATCCCAGAACTGGTCAACGTTGGCCATTTCCCTTTCCTACTACATCTGCCATACTCACATGTGAATCTGGTCTGTGATCACTGTTTTGCCTTTTTAAGCTGGGCCTCAGAATGTCTCTCTGCCCAGACATGTTATTAGAGGGAAATGATAACACTGGTTATCAGGAGTTGCCAGCCCTCTTTCCATGCTATTCTACTGGAGCAGAAAGGCAAACCTGTCCATGCCATGTCCTCATTCTATGCTCACTGTATTTTTAGACTGTGCATTAAGCACTTTTCATTTTGTGTCTTATGAAATCTCCCTCTTCCCTCAAATTGGATTACTTAAAACTTTGAATTCCCTGCCCTTACTGCCTTCTGTGACACAGTTTTTAACATAATTAATAAATTAAAATTAACTCATGTGCTGGTCCTGCAAAGACACTATCACTTAACATTATCATTGCACATTAGGCAAGGTTATAATAAATTAACTAGGTTTCCATTCCCTTGCGGGTTGTATGTACTCATCATTATTTTATATTGTGGAAATTAAATAATTCCTTCCTAATTTCTAGTTAAGGTGAACATGAGTTCAAAATTACAGTCACAATATAACAAATATAGACAACTAAAGAACAACTGCAAAGACTGCAGTAGCTGCTGCCTTCTTCTGTATGGAACAGTACCTTGAATTGTCTTGCTCTTGATTATGGAAGAGATCAGCTACTGCCTTCAGTCAGCCTGAACTTTAAATCAGGTTGCCAAACACTGGAGCAGAGGGGCTTGGAAGAAACATGGAGGCAGAGCTGTGATTCTTCAGGAGAGACACAGCGGATGTACAGCCAAGAAAGCCAGGGTTCAGTTTGGGATCAGAATCATTTAGGTTGGAAAAGACCTCCAAAATCATTGAGTTCAACTATTGACCAATCACCACCTTACCAACTAGACCATGGCACGTCCAGGTGCTTCATGAACACTTCCAGGACGGTGACTCCACCCCCTCCCTGGGTAGTCTATTCCAGTGCTTAACAACCCTTTCCAAGAAGAAATTCTTCCTGACGTCTTACCTGAACCTCCTCTGGCATAGCTTGAGGGCATTGCCTCTTGAAATGCTACAGACTTCAAGACTACTTTTTAAGCTTAGTAGATGGAATTCACAGGGTTTAAAAACTGACTCTTGACAGTTTGGGGAGGATATTCTGTGAGTGTAGCACAGGTTTTTATTCCAGTTTATCACTCTTATTCTACCTGAAGCATTGGACTCCATCTTCACCATTTGTTTCAGGTACAAATATCTCTTGTTCTCTCATTTAAAAATATTTCATTGTCGCCAAAATTTAAAGGTTTTTTTAGTTTTACTTTAATGAAACTTTCCAATAGTAAAACCAGTCTTGCCCAAGTAGAATAGTGTAAAATGGAAAATAAAATTGACAAGATGAGCTTTGCATATACTGCTAAAAACATTGCTTATTCTCCAGTCTCAACTATGATAGCACTGCAACTCCCACTTAGAAGATGGGGAGGTTTATCTTCTGGAATGGGAGTACAGAACGTGTAGACACAGCAGACCGTCCCCAGAAGACTGATCTATAACCGTGTAAGATGGAGGGTGTGTGGTTGGTGCGCACAAATTCGGTGTGAGCTGCATGGATTGAAGAATGCAGCACATTCTTCAGTGGGCTATTTCTGCAGGGAAATGGAGAAACAACATTGACATCTAGCCTACTTCTGGAAAGATCAATACTTGTGAGGGGTTAGCATCCACTTTGGCAGGCTAAAAACCAGTCTGGGGCAGATGACATAGTGCTACAGGAAATTAACATTTAGTATGGGAAAAAAAGAAAACAGCTAATACAATTTGCTCTAAGAAGATATTTACCTGTCAAAGAAGTTGCCTTATGCACACATATAAGTTGGCCGTCATGGCTAGGACAACACTGGCAGGTGAAAAGCAAATGCAGTCTGGAAGATTCAAGTTATTGTTCCTCTAGAACTGTAAAAGAGTGACTTGTGAGATCACTAGTAAGAATGGAGAGTAGAGGTCCCCATTAGAAAGATTTTGAAAGATTTGTTTTTTCTCTCCAAGACTTGTCAGCTGTGTACATCGAACATCACTGATGGGAAAACAGGTCTGTTGATCAAACCACAGGGGAGGGTGCATGGCAGGGACATCTGTTTTTTCTATGTGCACTTCCCATGAGCTTTCCAGATAGTATCTCTTTGTAGGGCAAGATTTGGCAATGCTAATAGATCTCTGAGGTCTTATCAGACCTTTATTTTATGTAGTCCCAAAGTACTCAGGAGAGAACAGTTGCATAACCATTAAACAGAAACTATGTAACCTGGAAGGAGTTTCCAAAACACCTTTTGTATTATGCATATTTTCTGGCCTAATTATTTAAACATACTTTATTATTTATAAACCTGTATCTCTTAAATTTAGTACTCTGTTTCCTTTCTGCTTTTTTGCACTACTAAATTTTGCACTTAAGACTTTCAGAGCTGCATTTTGAGCATACAGATTTAGGACAGGACTGGTCTCAAGTGGCACTGTAATATTAAATATTAAATAACTGATTCAAACTGCATCCAAGAGGAAAATCAGATGACAGTCAAATCTTGAGCCAGAAAATTGAAGAAGAAAGCAATAAACATTTCTCAGTTTATCATACCTGCTATTTTGCACATTTTAGTGAGCTGTGCATAACTGTCAACCTTCCTCAAATAACTCTGGCTTAACCATAGTGCGGGACCTATTTACCAGCTTTGTATGAGACTACAGGAATGAATATAAGTAAAGATATAGTGGAGAGTACTGTTTGAGCTGCTAATAGTCCTATTTATTACATGGATTAAGCACTGGTTTTCAGGGCTCTGTCTTGTATTTTTATGTTGTATATTACTTAAAAATAGTATCTTTGGGGAAATCTGTTTTTACAGGAGAAGGGTTGCTATTTGTTGTGTTGGTTTTGGTTTTAACTTAAAGTTGGAGTAGACCTAAAGTGGTCAGTAGACAATGTCACAAATATTAAGGAGCTCATCCAGAAGTTCTGCTTTAAGTCACGGTGGGAATGTGGGGAACTTAGTGATGCTTCCCGTTTAAAACAAATAAACATTCAGTATTGTGTAAACTCAACTTCAGAAATGCTCCTTTGAGCACTCTTACAATGAACATGCCATTCAAACCGAAGGAAGTCTTTGCAGCAAGAAGTTGTTTTCATTCTCAGCTAACAATTGCAAAGCCCAGCTACATCCCTGTCCAGTCAGACAGTGGGGATTCAAATGGAGAACAAGCTGTGTAATGGCAGTTCAAGCTTCTCATCCTCTTCAGAACCAAGACCTGCAGCTGTGAAGTTTGCATTAGGCTCAGTTTGACTTTTAGCCCAAAGCCTGAGCCCAGAGGTCTGTCAGCCACTGCCAACAGTTGAGCAGCTGGTGATGGAGAGAGCAAATCTGACATTTTACTGAAGTGTATTTCCATGAGAAAGCTTCAAGTGTCTGCAGTTTCTCTGAAAGTAGTTTTAAGAGCCAGAAATCCAGTTTCTTTGATAGCAGGCAATATGGTGAGCCCATGACTAGTTGCTAAATATGCTGGGGGTTTTTAATGTTAACTGTTTGTGGCCCTGACTGCAGCAAATCAATGGCAAAAGCATCAATGTAAATAACAGCTACAATTCTAGAAGTAAAATGGCTGTTATGTTTTTAATATTGTGCATTTATTATGTTTCATGTTTGGTTGCCAAAAGTCAGTTGGGTAGATTTGGATCTTTGCACACCATTTCTGAGCAGCAGACATTGGTTTGGCACCAGAGCCCTAAGGACTGTGCACTGCCAGGTGGGTGCTGCAAAGATGGGGCTCTGCTGGAGTGGTGCTGTTCACAGCATGGCCTGTCAATCTTCCTGCAAAAGAAATGGAAGAAAAGGAAAACTGCAATAGCAGAGAGACTTGTGCCTCTTCATCCTTACCCTTGGAAGAAGCAGTTATTTTCCTGGTAGAGCAGCTGTACTGAGCTCACTCAGCTGGACAGCAGATCTGTGGGGAGGATGGCGTTTTTCTGACACAGAGCACAAACTCCATGTGGTGGGTTCTGCAAAATGTGTGGTGTGTATGGGGTTGGGGGGTGCTTTGCTGGAGCATTGCTTCAGCAATTTGTTTTTATTAGCTGAAGTTTAATTTCACCTTTTAGAGCAGAAACTTGGAGGGAAATTTGAAAGATGAAATTCATCAGTGTGATGAAGGGAACATGGTTAGACATATGCCTGAAATCAGTGAAGTGCTTGCCCAAGTGGGCACTGGAATAGTTTTTGCTGAATTGAGCAGCACAGGGTGTAGCAGAGTAGTTGGCACAGGCTCTCCAACTTTTCCACATGCTGAAGCATCTTTAAAATTTCATTGGCAGCTCAAAGTTAAAAGGGTTGAGAGGTTAAGAAACTGGCTATGCTCTGTATTGCAAATGCATTCCGATGTTGAACAAGAGGAGTCAGATCTGTTGCTGCATCTTTGATGGTCTCTAGAGCATTCGTTTTAAGACTGCATTAGAAAAGAATTTATTTTTTTGTTATGGAAGAGTCACTTTTTAGCTTGACTTTTTGCTACAGTGTGTCACATCCACATTTGAAACACTGATCTGGTAACCACTATCACAACTTGAATTTGTCAGAAGGGCCATATGTAAACTAATTTGATCTCTCTAACTCCGAGCTTGAAAAGACCAGGTGTAAGCCTGGTCCGATGTGGAAGTATTTTAGGCATGTTAATGCAGGACTAAAGTGAACCTTATGAACTTTATCGCGAGCAGACAGATCAGGTCTTTCAGAACACTTGTTCCTTGAGTGCCTTCATCTGGGTTTGCTGGATTCAAACTAACTTAAAAGTCTTTTAAGCAGCCTGCTTTGTGTGTATATGGGTCATTCAAATCTCTATACAACTGCCAGAAGGAATGTTTCAAGTCTGAGGGTCAGAATAAATTCTCACAAAACAGAACAGCTTCAGTTATCTTCCTTTTTCAGTTAAATGCGATGAATTGATGTGGGCGTCATCCACAACAGAGTGCTTCACCTAGTGGCCTCCATTGTATGGTTTTAATAGGGCATTGAGTATGGCTGAGGGAAAAGAGGAACAAAAGACATCTTAGTACAGATCTTGTCTTACTTTTCCTATTTTTTGGGCTCTGCTACTGCTACTTTAGAAGAATTTGTTACTTTCCCTCTTCCAGACGACCAACTGTGACCCAAACAACAGTAGTCCCCAGTGACCTGTGGACACTCAGCTTGAGCTGCTGATGGTTAAGGAGGGCCTTGAGCAGAATATGAGAAAGGGTACCAGAAGGGGTTTATACCACTGGCCAGGCATCTTCCCTTCCCTGGGCTCTATGACTATTAAGACTGTGCTCAGCCTAAGGGCATTTTCCAACCATGAGAGTTGGGACTGTTTTCTAGCACTAATTAAAGACTTAATCTGCACTTAATCAACTACTACTTTGTGAATTCAGTTGGGAATAAGACTTGATAATCTCACACTTAAGAAAGATGTCCTCTTCTATGATGCTCTGTACAGAGAGAAAGAACATTTTGCCCAAGTTTCCCAAATACTGAAGTGGTTTGGACACTGGCTGTACTGTGAGTGGACCTGATTACTACTCCTAGCTGTTTCCCTTCACTTGCTTTCCTCATCAGTGGGCTGCAGTGAGACCCAAATACAGGGATAAAGAAGTACATAGTGTAGATTGAAATCCGTTATTCACATTAGAGTACTTGTTGCAAGAGTACTGATTTGAGAGTCTGCCTTTGGAGGAGTCTTGCTGGACACGTTTGCATTGCATGAAACTTATTTCTCACATACCTTCTGCCCTTATCTGTATGCTTTTGAGTGAGTAATGCAGCTTCACAATCTAGTCTGTGTCCCTTTTCTCCCTGTCCATCCCAAGTCATCGACTATACATTCATCTATTTTACCTATAGATTTTTTGCTCTTAATTGCAGCAATAAAGTATCTACAAGTAGTGGTAAAACAATGTGGGAAATTCCTTGGACTTCCTTGTATGAGACTGAGATTCCAGTTGGCTTATTCATCTGGCAGAACTATCCTTTGAAACCTGCAGAAAAGGTGGCTAGCTGCCTACTACAAGCAGTGGAAAGTCTTTTGTAGCTCTGCTACCACAAGAGTTAGCTGATTAATGATGATAAACATGCTGTGAGGCCAATTCCAACTTTGTTTTGTTTTGAATTTTTGTTTCTTGCAGTTTGACCAAGACAAAATTTTGTAGAATAGCTTTTGGGCATGTTGTTCAGCAGGAATGAGCAATTTTTTTCCTAATAATATTACTTATCTTTTTAAGGAGTTAGCACTTTGACCACCTTTGTCTATCACTCAGTTCTGAGCCTTGCTTCATCTTCTGATGCTCAATCCAAGTACACTTGTTAGGTAGGTTAGGGAAAAAGAGCATATTTTATCATATCCTTGTGTGCAATTATCACCTTTGTAGCAGCTGAACAGTTTGTGCAAGTTGGTTGTCCTTGGCAGACCCAAATAATACATAGTGCTCTTGGCTCTGAGGTTTTTCCAAAGCTCCAGAAATTCTCCTACACGGCAATCCATGGCTCTAGTGCAAGTTTACAGCAGAGGCAGTACTTTGGAAGGTGGGTGGAAAGTTAGATCGGGAAATTGGAGGGTTTGAATTTGCTTGTTTCAATAAAGGATCTTTTTCTTTTCTTTGGGGTGATAGCTGCAGGAAATACTGCAGAGTATTCCAAATGTCTGTGCAGACTGGAAAGTCTCTGAGACCCACCAGCTAAAACTCAACCATGAACATATTTCAGATATGTCAGGCTGCCTTTGAACTCCTTTATGGAATGTTGCATCTCCCAACAGCAAGCTACAAATGTCCTCAAAGGCATTATGAATTTTGCTTGAAGAAACGTGAAATAAAGGTGATAAAACTCTTTGCAAGGAACTTATCATAACTGCTCACATTTAAAAGTGAAAGAAGGGCACTGGGAGTGCTCATCAGTGATTAGGTTAGACAGTTTTTTTGTCCTAATATTTTTATTTTCAGTGACGGTCTTAAAACTTTCACTAGATGATGTATATAACCTTGAAGTTAAACGGCAGGTTTCCTAGCTACAGGATTGGCCTAACAAGAAAATTGTCACCCAGATAAATCCTTCATCCATATTACTGTACTTGCAGTTTCTTCCATGTGCATGATCTGAAGATTTTCTACCAGCACAACTAACATTTAGTCTCCAAGTAGTCTGTTTTCTCAGTATCTTGAGGAAACTGCCAGCATACTAGAAAATAGTGAGCCCTTTTACTGCAGTGACTGAACTCTTGAAGGGATTGGTATTTCTGTCACTACAGGATAAAAGATAACTTTTCTTCAGCTGAAGTATCAAAATTTAAATCTCATTGATGTTCTTATACTCTCCTCAGTTTATCAGAGTGTTACTTATGTACGACACAACTGTCTTTCTAACCTGTAAAAGTAGCTTTGAAGAGAAAGATTTGGATTAACCTTTTAGATAGAAACATTTTCAGTTTTTGTAACCATTTCAGTAATGTTTGAACACACTCCAGTGCCAATTAACAGGAAACCAATAGTTTTGCCAGTGGAGAGTAAGTGCTGTAAAATATGTCATTGAAGATGATTCACGTTGCAGCATTGCCTCACTTAAAGGAAGATAAATCTCATCCTGCTATAAATGTTATGAATATTACTTCACTGGTGTTTATATTAAGCATGTATGTGTAGTCACTCCAAACCTTGGGGGGAAAAAACCAAACAGGAATTCCTCTTAAGAATTCACACTGCACAAGGTTATGATTTTATTTCCATATACTTCCGTTAGCTCTTCCTAAGTGAGTAATGGGTCCAAAAGAAAGGAAGTTACTCTGTATGTCTTCTTTCAGTGGAGAAGGAAGAAAGACATAGATAAGAGGATGATTTTGTATTAAATCTCCTGGTGGTTTCTCTTACTTTCCATGGCATCTTGTTCTTAGCTTCTAGTTTGCCTCTCTCTGAAAAAAGAAACCAGAGGCCTGGCAATTTTTCCATGTGTGTTTGGTAAAATATAGAATCACTTTTATCAAGGGAACACTTGGGAAGCTGATGTAAATTGTTGATATATGTATCTGTATCCAGCATATCTATCTGACACAAATGCAATCTCTAAAGCAAAGTATGAAGTGCTGGAATCTGCTATGTGAATTTCTAGCTCATTGTGAATTATTCTTTTCATAATTAAAGAGTGTATTTAGCATGCATTACTTCAAAGTCACCTGTAGAAGAATTAATAACATTTCTTATTATCTTTGTCCTGGTGTCTAATAACAGGTGAACTTCCCTGCAACAGATGTACAAATTGTCCTCTCTTTGCTGTTCTGCTAGTTTTCATGAAACTTTAAAAAAACTTAATTATCCTTAAAAATTTATGAGGGTTTTTCTCTGTTATGTTTAGGTGAAATTAACCAGTATTTTCAGAGAGCTAACGAGGCCAGGAAAAGCAGCCAAATGAGCGCAGTGCTTGGTAACAAAAGTTGTAGAAAACCAGACAAAAATTTCGTTTCAACTTCTGTTAATGTGACCAGGGTGTAGTGGTTTGGCAGTGCTAGAAGAAATCATGTGTTGAACTGTAAATTATGTAAACCTGGTATCCTAGAGTTAATCTCTTGTACCTTTTGCAGGTGGAGATTTACATTTTACCTTTATATATTTACCTATGGAGTACGGTTCCTGAAAAAGGTAGGCATTTATATTATTATGCTTTCATAACACCTCACAGACTTGTTTGAAGTCTCATGTAGGTAGAACATAAAGCACAGACATAAAGCCTATGTTTTTAAAGAATAAAAATTAAAACTTACTTAATATACATAAAATGCTTTGCTACTGGCATTAGTAAGGATTCTAAGTTCTTATCAATATTTAATGGGTTTTAAAAGAGGAAAAAGGTCTAACAACATGCCTAGTTCACTTAATTGATTTTCATTATGGATATTAAGCTGGCAGTAAGGCTTACCAAAGTATTCATCTCAGTTTCTCCATCATCCTTACTTAAATGCCTTTGGCAGAGGTTACTTTTTACTAACAAACAAAACACATCAGTGTTTTATAAAATGCCTTTTTTTTTTTTTTTTATCTATTCTTTGTCTGAAGTTTGTATGGAGTTTCCTGTCAATGCTGTGTTTCAGGTGTTTTAAGCAGAGAAGGATATTGTTAGCTTCTAAACACTCTGGCATAGGTCTGTTAACCCTGCCGTAGACGGTAATATGGATTTATGGTGCAAATTGCTTTTACAGTGTGACTAGTTCTTGGAGCTTTTGTGAAAGTCAGGCCATATTTTTGCACTTCTGAGTGGTGAAATTTGGGGAATGTGTGCACTCAGTGTGTTCGTGTTATCTTACCTTCTTTTTTTGGACAAAAATCTGAGAGGAGAAAATGTATCCTAAATGTTTCTGGTGCTTCGTAAGTAAAAGAACCTGTTAAAAAAAGTACTAATCATTTTTATGGCTGTACTTCTTGAGCCTGTCTCAGGTGGCAGGCAACTTGGTGCCAGCAGGACTGATGATATGCCTGTCTGGGGAGGGCACATCAGAGCTGTTCTCAGCTATTTAGCAGTAGTCAGCCCCAGGGGAAGTGTGGGCACCAGTGCTCCAAACCAGCCGGAGCAGCATATGATGTGCAATCTCTCCCTGCCCCCTTGAACACTTATATTTTGTGTGTACTTCATCCATTAACAGGCTGTATGGTCACGATCTGATATCCTGTTTTCTGCATTTGGGTTCGCAAATATCTGTGGTATGAAATACGAGAACAGTTTTAATAGTGAATTGTCACAGCCTGAAAGGTTACTTGGCCTGCAGGTGTGCGGAGATCACGGCTGTGGGTTCACAGGATTCTGTAATAAACAAGGACCCAGAGACTTTATAATCTCAATTTTTCTACTTTATTACCGTAAATGCCACAAAAATCACCCTTAACAAATACCACAAAGTCACTACAAGAAATCATTCCTATGATTAATAAAGTGAATCTCTCTCAGCACAAAGAGTCTGTTCTAGGAAAAATTCTGAATACCAGCATTTCTATAAACTAAGAAGAATAGTAATAGCATGCTTCATTACAGGCCATTGTGAGCTGTTTCTAAAGGCTGGAAACCTTTGGAATGGTCAGGATGTCTTCTAGTTCAGCATATCACTGCAGTATGAGGAGGGCTGGCTGGCGCAGCATAGTTGTTTGAACAAGGTATACAACTGCTTGCTTAACAAGGAGCAGCTGTGTTCTTTTTGCTGTTATTTTAATTTCCAACATATTTCACTTTTACAAATAAAAAATGTTTAGTATGTAATTATGTATGTATTTGTAATTAGTCATTTATGCACAGTGTTATAAGTCTTGTACCATTTTATGCTATTGTCATTACTCCAGTGTTCTGCTTTGTTTACTCAGGTTTTCCTCTTGGAAATATATGTAAATTAACAAAATTATAATTATGATTGTGTTTATATTTACACTATCTCCCTAGTAACACTGTGCAACTAAAAGAAAGTACAGGCTTTTTGTCTATTCATCAAAACTCTTTGGTGTTGATCAAACACTAAAGATTTTGCTGAGTCCACTTAGATGGGAGATCTGTATTTGCAAGGAGTAAAATCCAGACCCCAAAATCTGGAGGGAGAGCATTGCTACAGTACCCAAGTGGATAATCCTTTTTAATTAGTCTTGGTTTTCATAATTGAATAATTGCAAAGAAGACTAAATTGCTTCCTTAGGAAACTAGTGATAGAATTTAAGCATAATAAATTCTCTGACAAATTTGATAGAAAGATCTTTCCTTCAAAAATCTGTTTTGCCTGGAGATAAAGTTTGTATCATAGTCAGTAGCATCTTACTGTGTTAATGCTACAGTAGTGGTTTGAATCCTTTCAAATAACAAGGTCTGCTTAAGCCCATCCCTAAGAATACTAGTCCAGAAGTAAGCACAGTGAGTGAGCCCAGGTGTAAAGGCAGTCCCTACTGGTGCAGTTCGATCACAACATGTGCTGCCTTACTGAGAGAGGGCACAAAAGAGTGAATACCACAAATGTTTGTGTTTTGAAGAATGGAATATGCCACCAGTGTAGCACCACATTGGAAATACTTGTTTTGACTTTTAAAACTTATTCTAATGCGTAGCTAATACATGACTTTGGGTTGTTGCGTTAGACATTTTGATATGGTATGTCTTTCAAACATCCAAATGTGCTAAGAACGTATTTTTAGAAGGGAAACTGCATTTTGTTGCTTTTCAAAATAACAGAATCATTCAAGGTTGGTTGGTTTGTCCATTTCTGGATAGTTAAGATCCTTAATTTGAGAAAACTTTTTGCCATGTTAAGTGGGAAGTGCTCCTCGCTAGTTGATCATTAAATTACTTTAACTCTCACAGGTACTTCCTTTAGAAAAGTGAACCAGCTCAATCATTCAAAAGGTGCTCCCTAAAACAATCTGCCCAATGCATCACCTCTTCTGTAATTTCTTTGTTAACTCTTTAATTGCCAGGCAACATATATTATTGTCCTTCCCTCCTGACTTTATTTTGTCTCCTTACAACCTGCCACTCCCTTGCTTTGCTGCATATGTTGCTGACTTGATGGGGTTTTCTGTTCACTTTTGACTCTCTTGCATTTTCTTTCCTTAATCTGAGAGTGAAATTAACCTACAGGACTGGCATGGGGCCTGCCAATTACTTAAACACCACTTTGAGCAAGTTGGAGGTCCTTTGCTTTGTGCTGGCCCTTTGCCTAGAAGTGAATTTTGGATTCTTTCTGAAAACACCTTTCTCTTAATGCCGACAGCACATGAATCATTGCTACTTTGTCTTCTACTGTCACCTTCCCTATTTGCTGCATAAAGTAATATTATTGCATCAGTGCAGTATCAGCAGAAGGGTGGATGTCAGCATCTCTTTGTGCCCACTGGACCACCCAAGAAGATCTAAACAGGATACTGTAGGAAACCACCTTTCTTGCAAAAAGTGTCATTATGTCTTCGGTGCCTTACTGAAGCTTATCTGGCATTTGGGGGAGATGTACTCCAGCTTAATAAGCAGTAATTACTTAGATTTATCAATTCTGTTTTAGTTATCTGTGTGATACTATCAGCATGGCACACATTCCAAGGTTAATTTATTTTTGAATGATGGTAACTAACTACATTCAAGTTTTAGGTTGCCTGGGTAGCGCATCTTGCAAGGAAAAAGAGGCCTAGGGTTTCAGCTTTGATTTTTGCTTCCCTACAAAAGCAGGTGAAAGCTAAAAAAGCTACCCTACAGAGCAGTCATAACACCCTCTGAAATGCTGTGGCAAGCTTGTCGTTGTTACTGTCCATGACTGCAGGTAAGGGCTGATCTAAATAGAATTAATTTTTGCACTGAATAAAGCAACCTCTAAATTTTTGTAGTAACTGCACATGATATATCAGTTCTTTTGACATGCTGTATTTCCTGAGTACATGCTGGAGATTTATAGCTTTCTTCTTACTGAAGGCTGTGTCTCAATCAAATTCTTCTCTTGGGTTTTGTCTTTTTCCAGTGACAGATGTATGCTGTTAAGGTATTCATAAAATCAAAAAAATGTTACTTCTGTTGAAAAGTATTTTCCAAAAATCTCAAATCACAGGGAAAAAGTGATTTACATAAAACTTTGTTGTCAAAGTTTGCTCTGTTGCAACAGAACTTATATGTTTTAAATAAGTTTTTCTCTTTGTGATGTCTGCAGGACACTTGGATTGGGTCACTTTGCTGAATAAAGTTCATCATGAACTCAGAAAAATCCCTCAGGTTAGAAAGGCTGAGGATTGACAGTAGTGTCCTGAGTGTGGCTGTTTGCTGCAGGCCATGATTGGGTGCTGATATTGTGTATGAGGGGTTTTAGCAGTGTAAAATGCATAATAACTCTTGCTACCACCCAGCCTCCTTCCCTCTATCCGTATCTGCTTTCCACAGGCTCTGGGTCGTACAACAGATTGTTCACAACACTCTTCCCCACCTCCTGCCAACAGAACCACTGAACTGTGAAGGCAGGAGAACCTTATGGAGTTTGTGCTGGTCTCATCCTTGGTGCCTGTGACCTCAAATGGGTGGATGTTGTCAACTTTGTTGCGATAATAAGAGTGACACTGTATGAATATTCCTATAATGTGTACAGTTCATGGCACAGACCATATCCATCTGCGTTAGCTGTTTCCCTTTTCTTGGGCCTAAAGAAACAGTAAAAGGGCAGCTTCTACCATTGTTGTGTGCCTTTAGGGTGCAGCTGTATGATTGGTCTTTCTTACAAATATTTTATGATATCAAAGAAACATGTGCCCCTTTCAAGAGTGAAGTGAGAGACTTAAGTCTTTGGCAGGAGAGTGGAGAAGGCAAGGCACTTGCTTGCTTACTTACAAACAGACCATGTGGAGAGGAGTAACTCACAGCCTTCCACAAACTTAACCAAGCCATTGTATCACCTACAAATTTTGATATATATATACCTAAGAGACCAACAGACTTCAGAAAAAAATTTACCATAGAGTTATTAGTATTTAATTATCATATTATACATTCCTCCCTTCCCCAGCTCCTTTTCAGGCTGCAAGGTTTAACTTTATTAGGGGGTTTGCTATCTGTAACTAGTGAAGTTGTTAATGATGTTTCAATCTCAAAGCATCTCGATGAAATTGTTTCTTTGGTTTTGTTTTTTTTTTAAAATGTTTCTCACAGAGTATTGCTGCTTCTTCTTCATGTCCTCTCTAACTTAAGTCTTTCAGTTAGTAACTTATTTGTTTTACCAAGTGGTGTAATTGTGGGATGAGACTTTCTGCTTCCCAAAGGGTCTCCCATTGTTAAAGTGAAAGGTATATTTGTTCTTTCAAACCAGAACTTTCAATTTGATGAAAATGAACTGTAAGCTTGCTAGGTAATGGATATAAAGTAGACCTTGGGAGATTGATTTGTCGCTCAACCCCATAACACTGTGGGTTTCCGGACATGCCCTGCAGTAGTGTGGTGGCTTATGCACTGAGGGGATGAAATAGGTCATCATAATTAGGATATAAGTCACCTCTGTCATTTCTGATACTTTGTGAGAAGAGGGAATCAATGTAAATGTAGGTTAGAGTTCCAGCCAGTTCACTTGCTACCTCAAATACTATCATTTTCAAGAGCAGATTTGATAGCAAGTATTCTTCTGTGTGAGGAAACAGACGGAGGTAGAGGCTTTCAAAGAGAAGATGAAGCTTTCTTTTTTACTGGCTGCCAACTCCATTCTTCACTATGTTTTCCATAGCGGATTTAAATGATTTGTGGCTGAAGAGTGGGTGGCCGACAAAATCATTTAATGCGAAGCATCCACCTTCGTGTCTACTCCTGATTGCCCAGATTCTTGGCAAAATGGCAAATGCTGGATGTGACCATCCCATCATCTTAGTTTCCAAGCTTCTAAAAGAGATATTTTGGCACTGAGGACTGAAGGACCGAAGCCAATCCTTTCACTACAGCATTCTTTGTATCTTTATAAATCGCTAAGATTTGAAGCATAAAAGATAAGTAACCAATTATATTTCCAATCTGATAATGTATATGCAAATTCTTCCTCCTTCTGAATGATGCTGAGATTTTTCAGCACTACCATTTGTTTCATTTGTGTGTCTACAAAACACTTCCTTGCAGAGCACCACACCAGTACTGATGCCAGCAAGACATGAAGTTCCAGTGGCATTAAACTGACTGCTTTGCTTATTGTTAACATAGGAACAAGATAATTTTTTGTTTTCTTCAGTATTATTTGCAGTTAAACAAATGGTGGCTTGGCTCATTAAAGGTTAATGGTCTGATTGTGCTTCCATTAAATGGGAAAAATAGCATTAGCTTCAGTGATAAAGAAACAGACTGAGGAATTCAGGATTGGCTTGTTTCTTGCTTGCTCATCCTTGGTGCTAAGCAGCGTCTGTAAAATGAGAAGTCTTTACAAACATCTGGAAGCAAAGCTTCCAGGTGTCATATAGTGACTTTTCACATTTAGTTTCCTTCCTTTAATTGCCCATGAGAATTACAAACTCAGAAAAGAGCATGAATTTTCTCCAGTGAAAGTCTTGTGAAGTCTGTACTGAGATGCAAGAACCTGAAGTTGCATGTAGATATCCTTCTGGGAAAAGGACCATCTGCCTGGATAAACAAATCTTACTGTTTTTCAAATTTAATGTTGAAGTAAGGCTGATGATATGAAGGTTGCTGTGGCTATGTTATAGAATGCTGGGTGCATCAAGCTTCTGTATGTGTGCAGCTGATTGAGTGTTCTTCCTAATGAGTCATCCCCTACAACAGAGCTGTGTGCTGTGTGGTTACAACTGCTGGTAGTGCAGAGAGCTTGCAAGAGAACAGAGGAAGCCACGTTGAAGTGTAAAATTGACTCCAAAACCCCACTCAATTGAAAAAGATATATGGGAGGCAAGGTTTCACTCTGGATTTTAAGCTATAAGCTGCCCAGAGAGGTTATATCTTATTTAAGGCTTTTTAAAGGCCTTTTGGTTCTTTATAACCTCGAATTAGTGTCTGGAGAAAGAGTCACACACTCTTCTCTAAGAGAAATTCTTTTTAATTTAGCGAGAAAAATAAGATTTTTTGGCAAAAGGTTTTACAGGAGTAAAATACAACCAAGAAAAACATATTTCACTAAAACACTCAGCACAAAAACCCATTCCGCAGAAAAAAAAACACACTAAAAACAATCAATATACTAGCTTTAGTAAAACACGATTTTACAAAGAGTAAAAGAAGAAAACAGATTAAAAGGGAAAAGAAAGAGAGAAACGAAGAGAGAAAAGGAAGAATGGTTACTGACAAGATCTAATGGCTCACATGGTTTAAACTGCAGGAAAGGAGAGATAATATAATGGCCAGTCTCTTCGCGAACGAAGAACCGGGGAAGGTCTTTCCACCTTCCAGCCTGCGCATTGGATTTTTTAGGTGAGACACAGTGTGCGCGGAACTGAGCCCACCCTTTAATCCTGAGGTTCATCTGCCGGGGCCAAGCATGCTTGGACAGTGGCAGCGAGGTCCTCAGGACGTAGATGGATTGCCTTACGGGCTAACGAGCTCCATCTGCCCGGGGAGTGTCCTAACCGGGAATCAAACCCAGATCTCAGCGTTGACAAGAGACTCACAGGAGTCTCGTGTATTTATACAGTTTGGTTTCCCTCCAGGCCAAAGTGAGCTGTGCTGTAGCCAACCAGAGGCTGCAGGGGCGTGGTGTGGGAGGGCCCTGCTGCAGGACCTGCAGCTCTGCCATGTGCCCTGCACGGGCACAGCATTGTTGGCTCTGCCTCCTGCCCTCAGCACAGCCCTTGTGTGCAGGCATTACCACCTTCCTGCAGGTCCAGGCCCAGCTCTTCCCCACACACACGCACAGGCAAAGTGAGTTTGTTCCAACCCATATCAATAATTCAGTGAGATTCAGATCCAGTATCTCACAGGCAAATAGAAAGATAGCAGTGTAGTATGAGGGGGAAAAAAAAGCCCCAACAGCTCCACTTTTGCTGTTATGAAAGTTCCTCTTTCTTGAAACTATGTGCACACATAGAAACTGGCTTTCTAATCCTTTTTTTTTTTTTTTTTTTTTTTTTGTGAGTAAGAGTGTTGCATTCTGCTGTTCAGTTCACTTGGCTTGTTTGCCTCTTTTTGGAATAAAACAGAAGCAGTGATACATGCAGATGTTATAGCCTAGGGAGAGTAGTGTAGAATTTGTAAATGCTGTTTTTGATTGCTTATTATACTCAAGAATTTTATAGCCTTAAGTCAGGCCACCTTCATTTGAAATACAAAAAAAGAACTTGTCACTTCATAATGTGGTGATTGATTTTTGACATAGTTTCTGTATTACAGTTCACCTGTATCTCTTGATTATTGAGATTGTTAACCTTAGAGGAAGTAAATAATTGTTGATACGCAGAGGTACTCATAAAATTGTTGTATTTGGGGGAATAGGCATCTCTGTGATGAAGACTGTAAGTTCATATCATGTGGGAAATAAGACTGGAACACAGGAACAATTGATGTTTACCTGCTGTGGCATATCATTTGCATTCTGCTTTTGGAAACTTCCTGCTGTTTGTCTTTCTATCAGTTTTCTAGCTAAGCTGGTATTAAACTGTTTATCAGCTTCACTGCATGCTTTGTCTTGCATCTCTTCTATCAGTGATACTTCATCCTCAGAACATCAGTTCTTCTGAAACATCAGCTTTCTTCAGAACACCCTGAGGTCTGTTCTGGATGCAGTCATATATTCAGATGTGGTCAAATACATCTATTGCAGCTGCTAAATAAAACTGTTTTGGAAGCACTAACATAACTACCTTCTTGAAGAAAATGTATGCCTCCATATCTACTTTCTTTGTCAGATTGCTACACTGCAGCTCCCCATTTCTCCAACTCACTTTATTGTTTCAGAGAATGGTTTTAGTAATCCTGTAACTCTCTTCAGGTTTAAAGTGTTCATGTGGACCACAGAAAAGCTGCCTTGTTTCATTCCTCTCTTGTTGCCATCTTTTTACTGTTACTATTTTATCCACTGTTAGTAGATTTTCCCAAATAAACAGATAGCAATGGCCTTGATTTAGTTCTCAGGGTCAGTTGTGGTTCAGCAGATTTGCATCAGGGTCTTTCTGGAAGTGATTTGTTCCTGTCAGTTTTCTAAAATATGGAGATAATAAATAAGGAGCTTTATCTTTGTACATTCCAGTCTCCAAAGTGCTAATGAGAACAGGGTGCCATTCTGCCTCTGTTACTGCTACTGTGCCCTGTCACCTGCTGGAACAGTGAGACAGAGGCAGCCGGGATTGTGATCAGTCGACTCCGGAGGTGCAGGGGAAGCAAGGCCAGGTGCAGCTGCTTTGAAGCCAACTGGTCTTTCTCAGTTGTCCAGTGACTCCTCACTGTAGTCACACTGCAGGAGGTATACACAGTAGCCTTTTCAGAAGCCTCGTGCTGCTTGCAGTGTTTTATTGAACGATGATTTTTAAGAATACTTTTGAAGTCATCCCTCCCGTTTCATGAGAGAGCAGTTGTGTTGTAGCAAAGGTGGCTGCATCTGCAAAGAGCTGTTAAGATATTCAAGCAGAGCATGCTCGTGAATAGTTTTCTTAATGTTACTGATTGTACGTAGGTCTTACTGAAAAGGATTCTTTTGGGCTCTTTGACAAGTTTTGAGGTTGATGTTTTAAATGCTATACTTGGGAATCTGTGCTGTATTTGTGGTTACTGTGCCCACTACATTCATGACACCGAGAGTTCTGCAGTGGAATGAAGCTGCTAATAGAGAAGATCCATGTCTGTGCTTTCAAACAAGCTTCTGTTTCTTCTCTAGTTGGTGTTGGATTGAGAAATGAAGGAATATACAGAAAAATTTTTTAAGTTACCCTGTTTGAAATGAAACCTGCAGTCATTGCACTGTGAATGATCTGCTCTGGGATTTATGAATTGTTGCAAATTAGATTGCAGGTAAATAAATGTAAGTATGTATTCTTATAGCAAATATAAGTATAACCAACTCGTATATAGAACTGATACTGTGCTTCCTTAAAAGCCCTGTATTTCACAAGTATGATAGCTTAGAAGTCTCCTTAGAAGTTGAATAGAAGCCCTTGGACTTTGAGATCACTCTCACAGGATCCCTGAATAGGGGATTCATGAGCAATGTGATTTCTGAAACCAACAGCTGCAGAGGTGTGACGTGTGTTTACTTGGACTTCTGGATTTTCATTTGGGTCAGGATCATGACCTTTTCATGATTTCAAAGCAAAGGTTGTGCTTCAGTTTAAATTATATTTAAATCATAGTTAGAATATTAAAGATACTGTTCTGGGGAAAAATAACAAAAGAGTTTGAATGCAGAAATTAAGTTTCAAATTCTTTCCTACAAGTCTTCTGCAGTGCATAGAAAACATCTTTCATGGGGACTCTAAACCATTATTGTCATTAGAAATAGAGAATAAATTTATTTTTCTTCAATATTTTATGGGAATCATAAGAGGACATCATTCATGCTTATAGAACTGACAACAACTCTTCCAGCTGGAAGCTGTCCTATGACAAAGATCACCTAGAATAGCTGAGTTCCCTAAGGCAGCAGTTGATAGCTGTGACTTTTCAAAATTGTTAGATTAGTGCTGTGAAGATTCTTCATGGGTAGGAAGCAATTTTGATAGATCTAAACTGAAGTATCTAAAAAAATGTACAGCAAAATACTGGCAGCTGTCAAACTGAAAAATGAATTGCTGTATTCAAAATCCAGTGCCCTAGACAGTTTTAGTCTTTCTAGTTGTAGGACAGACTTGATTTGTTGTAGAAGTTTCTCAGCTACTGGAAAGCTATTTGCATGACATGTTGCATGTTACGTCATTTGAATGAGCAAAAAAAAAAAAAAAATTACCTGCATCAGAATGGTAACGGTCTGTATTTCATTTACCTTTTCTATCTCCTCTTGCTGTACCTGCAGCATCTGCTTTCTCATGAAACTAATGCTGCTGAGTATTTGGCAGAACATTACAATACAAGAAGTGCAGCATCTTGGAAATATTTACACCGTTTGGAATATGTCTGATCATCTGATTCTTAGAATAAGGCTACTTAAATCAGGCTGATTTTTTCTGGTTTTAAGGCTGAGATGCCAAAGCATGAGTTTGGGAAATACCTACATTTATAGAGTCAGAAGTGACTCTAGAAAACAACAGCGTGGGAAGAGCTGGAAGCAGGAGGTTTGCCTCCAGAGCTTTTGCTGTCTGCTTCATTCTTGAATTCATTGAAGCAGGCATTTTGTTGGGCACTTTTCTGGTCTAATCTGCATCTGTTGTTACATTTTTCATTACTGTGTTACACCTGAAAGGTTGTTGTATTATCTATTACTGAAACCTTGTAATTACTTTTGTTCAGTGAACTTATTTTCAGCTACTGGATAAATACTCTCATTTAAATGACAAATGTCAGAGACCACTGTGGAGCCCTTTTAACACAATGCTGATATTTGATATTTTACTTTGCTATTAACAGAGGGATAACATGATATGTATGCCCCCTCAGGGAGGAAATGAAGCCTGTCTTTGGCAGATTATGCTTGCTTTAAAATTGATTTGGATTCTCTAGAGGGCTTTATTACATTTTTTTTATCATAAAACCAACTGCAGAGTATCTGTAAGTGATAAAAATTTCTTAAGCTAAAATAATTTTGGGTGTTAAAATCCAATTATACTCTTACTCCTTTCTGTTAAAGCAGGGTTGAGCATTAGGTGATAAATAAAACAATTCCTAATTCACTGTGCAAGCAGGAAACAATACTTTGCGAGTGTCTTTTGAATAATGCTGTTGTGAGAAGGGGGAAATGCTGTATTACATTTTTAAATAAGCAACATGAATGGAAAAGGTTTCCAGTAAGACCATAGTTAGATCCCATCTCGTGGAAAAAGAATTTGTTTAATCTCTTCAAAGGGGCGTAAAAATTGTTGAGGGCATTTAGGGGAGATTAATAGAGTGTTTTGGATGCTTGAGATATAAATCATGAGTCATGCTGTGAGAAAGATCAAAGTCAGTGGAGAAACTTAATTTTAAATTACTCCAGCACTTCAGTGTGCATCACCAAAGAAAATGAATGCATTTTGGACAATGAGGATTTGTAAGAGACAGCCAGTCAGCATAGGGAAGTTAACAACTGGATCAGGCAAAAAAGGACAAAGCTAGGCAGGCTGGCAGAATTTATCTGAGGCTGAAAGGAAACTGAAGGGTTTTGAAAGAAAAAGCAAAAGTAGAATATCAATTATATCCTAATTCAGTAATAGGACACTAATGGCAACAGGACTTTCAAATGTAGACAATGGGGACAAATTTTACATAATCATGGGAAGGAAAAGCAACACACTAATTTAAAAAATACATCTAGAATTGAATTTCACTTTATCTGTTTTGAATCCAGCTGGGGGTATTTAATAACATCAGAATAATAAGTAAATGCTATGTAATCATCAATTTGGCAAGTTAAGCTGGTACTGAGCCATACACAGGATCTTTTCTACTTGTGCATTACACTGTTGTTTAGGGCAGTGAAAGAGGGGCTGCCAGACCTCATGTCCCCCAGTGGACTGATTGCTAATTTTGACTTGAGCACAGTTTTCACTTTCCTGGCAGCCAAGCTTTCTGAAAGATAGAAATTTCCAGTTTTCTATCATAAAAATGGCAGCTCTAGAGGAAATACTTCCCAAAGTGCTATATTTGGCAATTTTATGATAAAAATAGTTTTAATTCATCTGTAAACTAAGGTGCCTCATTCATACCTGTACCATAGTATTTAGTTCAACACTCCTATTGCCAGGAGCTTTTCATGTTTTGCTATTCAAATTAATGAAGCAGTCCTGTTTTTCACAGCTAATTTAACCTGAGCAAAGAGTACATGTTTGGATATAAGAACAGGTTATTAATAATTTGACTGGTGCTTTGAGTTGCCATTGTTGAGTTGAACTCACTGTTGAGGCAATGACTTGGAGCAGGATAGCTGTATTCTCATTTAAGCTACTGTAACCTTTAGAACAATATGTATTTTTACACTCTAAGTGCTTTGAGTCATAAAACTGCTTCATTTTATCTTTAAAGTAGTAGGGCAAAAGTCTTGCCAGTTAAATAAATATATTATCAGTGATCTTTTAGAGTTTTTTTTCATGTTGTATTTCTTTCCATTGTTACCCTGTTACACTTTTCAGAGCTTTCTCATTTCTTCTACCTATTGATGGTCTTGGCTGCTCACTATTGAACAAAGCCAGGTTAGCATGGGGAAGTACAGCTGTAAGTTCAGATCTAATTCAGAGTTTTGCTTCTATTTTTTTGAATTGCCGTTATCTCACATGTGACTTAAGGAGTTTCCCCAGGGATTTTTTTCCATCCTCAATATTAGTAGGCTTAAGAAGCTGGAGTAAAGCAAATTCTTTCCTCTTGCCCAGCTAGTCTAGGGGTTTTTTTGTAGCCAAAATTTACAGTCTATGGATTTATACTAAAACTTCTTATGAATTTGCAAGTTATAAAACATAAGCATAGTTCACTTGTTCTCATCTCTACCAGCCAGTCTTATTGTTACTTGTTTTAGTGTATCAATTGCAGAAAAATACCACAAGTTATGTCTGAATAGATCCACCAGCAGGATGACAAATGGAAACAACAAGTGGCTTGTATCTGTGCTTTCTCAGCAGGAGGGGAAAGTGAAAAAGAGAAAATTGATGTAAAATTTTATGTAGATATTTCTAAAGGTTGGGGAAATTAATTTTGGCTGTCTTCCCTTGCTTTAGTGAAATAAATGTTACCATGATCACTGACTCAGAATTGAGCAGGAAAAAATTCCTTGCAAACCGGGTTTTAGTATTAAAATTAATTAACATTTCCCCTTTCTTTCACTCTGTCACTGGAAAATACATTATGAGAGGGATTCTTCCACTGGGATTTTTTTCTTTCAGTACTTATTAATTGTGACATTATTAAAAACACCAAGAAGTGTGACTCTTGGGGTATCATATGCAGGGCCAGGAGTTATACTTGGTGATCCTGATGTATCTCTTCCAACCCAGAATATTCTATGATTCTAAATATTCCATTTGTAAAGACATCTGCAACCCCACAGGTGAATTGCCCTGATACAGTATATGTGCACTAACCTCAGAAAAATGCAATAGTTGCAGGAGTGGAGGGAAAGAGGCTACTTCAGTCTGTCCTTACTCACTGTTGCTTAGGGTTATGCCACATTTTAGCTGAGCTCAGTGGCTGAAGTGCTGAGAAATTACTTCCTATCTGGTGACCATCACACCAGTGTGGCTGGAGATGAGGTGCTTTTGGCCTGCCTGTTCCAGAAACCTGTCTGAAGGAGCTCTGCTCCCTCAGTCGTCTGGTGGGACTTGGTGGTGTCTCTACATTTAGAAGCAGTCAGCACTTCTGCCAAAGACAAAGCACTTCTGCCAAGCAGCAGTATTTAAGAGTGGAGAGTTCACTAATGAAAGGCTTCTTCACAGCCTGCAATGGCACCGTTTGATTCAAACACATTCTTGCCTCTCTGTGAACTAGAGAAAGGCTGTATTTCCTATTAAAAGTTCTGCAGTTGCAGTAACTTTCTAATTTTCAGACTGTTGGGGATGATCGTGAGACCTTGCCACAATGTGCGTGTATGAAAGTACAACAAAACATACCAGTTGGAGGAGTGGAAAGTGAAAGAGGCTTTTGTTTGGTTTTTCTCTATACAACAGTTTCCCAGTAGGCAATGTAGGTTCATAAATACCACAGTCTTAAACATCTGGGTTTGTGCATGAAATTGTACCTTGGTGCTTACTTGGTAAGCAGTTGTTGTTTGTTATTATTAGAAATTAACTCTGGCACCCTTTGGGCTGCGTGCAGTGATGGAACATGTTATATGTCAGTGAAACTAGCCATGGTGAATCCTGCAAAGGAAAGCAGCTCTCTGGGGATTTCCAGAACTCAGCACCAGGAATACAATGAAGGATGGGGTAAACACTTGCCATCAGCACATAGTATGGAAGTCAGTGGCTGGCCAAAATCAGATGCACTCTTCCGACAGAGCAACCACAGATAGGAGCTATAATTACAGAAAGTAGATATGTAATGACGAGTTTAATTATTAACCACTTTCCTGTATGCCTTTGTGTAACCATAGTATCAGAGCACGGAGCACTGGAAACTCTGGAGCTTTGTTGAAGCTGTAAGAAAATTAGGAGTACTCTGAAGTCATGCAATTCTGGACTCATCTACCAGGGGTGAACTGCCCTATTTATTTTTTTAATTATTTGCTCCAGGGATTTTTCCTGGTCTCTTAAAGGTGTAATTTTATGCAGGTAACCAAGGTGTGGTTTGCCAAGCGTAAACCTCAGTACTGTCTCTTCACAGACTAATTCCAGGCCTACAGTTATGTGTTGTCTTTTTAAATAAAATAAATTCAGAAGTATCCTCTTAGATATCATCAATTCTAGGCTAATTGATGTGGTCTGGCTTTGTGATCAAAAATAGAAGGCAGCTGTAAAGCTAACGGGCGTACAGCTGCTTTGCTTTTCTAAAGTGTTATCTGGAGTGCTCAGCTGAATCTATCCACTACTTTTTATGCACTCCTCTTACTGTGTGGATAGAGTAACTCCAAAATACATTGGATAGTGTTGCTGGGAAACCTGTTACCCAGAAACGAATAGGAACTTTAGCCTGGTTCCTGCAATATTTATATAGAGCTTCAGCTGCTCTAAACTGTAGTAGCACCACTGGCTGCTCAACTTGCTCATGACCAAACAGTCCTTGAAAATGTTGCCATTACACATGAAGACAAAAGTTTTTTTAAGTTTTGCTCGCTGCAAAGCAACTAGCAGAGGAAGTGTCAGAGAAAGAAGGTACACAAAAGAGAGCTTGGTAAGGGGAAGAGATGCTACAGCCACCGGTTTCTCCAGCTGGAGTGTTCTTCACTTCTGTTCAATGCATTGTTCTGTTCAATTCATTGGGACCCTTCCAGATTCTGTAGGATTATCAGTTCCTTTTGCCAGCTTCATTTTCCACATAATTTGTAAGTTGAAATTAAACGTTTATCAACACAAGACATAAGCACCAGATCTCTGTACGACATATATTTAAAGAGAAAAGTGGATGTATGTGGTGCATGGAGCTTACTCTGCCTTTCCAGAGATCATTTTATGTAAATACATCAAAACTTGAATTCATATTTTTTCCAAAAATATTTTTTGCGCACATATGTATTTGCATTTGAAATGTCAAGTGCATCTTCCAGTGATTGTTGTTAATCTTGGACTTTATGAATTCTACCATATGTTTTATGGTTTCTGATCAGTAAAAGTATAATTTTTTGTTATGTTTGGAAATCAGCAGTGCAGATTGCTGACAGCAAAGGCTGAGTGCTCTTCATTGCAGAAGCATTTTCCCCCTAAACCCTTGTTTCTGCAGACACAAAGCACTAAGCTCTAGAGAAAAAAAACCAAAACACAGTTCTGCAGAAATTTTAAACAGCTTGCTTAGTCACAATATATGAGAAGAAAACCTCAGGAGGTTCATCGACAATGTGTCACAGTCTTCACTTCTGTAGTCAGCTATGCCAAAAAATATGAATGACTGCTTGGAACTGTGAAGGATTTATGAAAATGCTATTCCTGGTGTGAGAAGCTACTGCATTCTAAACCAAATTAATGATCACTGGAAGGAAGAACACACAGAAGTTGATGCAAAAGCGTAGCCATGGATTTTGATTTTTTGCTGAGTTCTCTTTGTTGCCAGCATGGTGTTTTGTCAGAACTTAGTGATTTTGTGGATAGAGGGACGCATACATAATTTTGCTGTGTAGGTGACCAAACATGGGTGCTTGCACAGTGTTAATTTACTCCACAGTTCAACCTGCAGTGAACAATACCAACCAGTGCTGTTGGCATCGTTTGCTGCTAAGGTTGTGCTCTCAGTGCCTGCCACCTGTGGCCAGCGGAGACTGGAAACTGATGTATTTTTTAAATCAGTGAAACTTTAGTATGAGAAATTCTTAAATAGCAGCAACACAAATACAACAGTGGCAAGGGATGATGTTATCCTGGGCAGTTTTTCAGGGGATAATAACCCCCACACATACACATTTAGGAAATTAGAGAGTTTCCAAGACATTGTAAGTCTGAAGTCCTTGGACAGCAGGCAAGCTTAGTGGAAGATGATAGAACCTTTGAAAAGCTGGCTCAGAAAGTTCTGAGTGTTCCTTCATAAATCTTCTAAAAATAAAGGAAAATGAGAATGAGTTTCATTTTCTTTCTGCTGGTGAAAAATAAGCTGCAAAATATTAATACTTGTGAAAAAAGGTCACTTCTGTGACTTGTAAAACTGTGGCTTGTTTTACAACAATTAATACAAAGGAATTTTTCTGTGGTTAAGTAGAAAAAGAGTGTATTTGTACATTATATGCAGAAGCAAATGTTTTCATGGATATATATTGCCCTTAAGAGTGAAAGGCTGAAGTAATCTACAGTTATGCTGATCCTCACTGAGCCAAGTAAGAAGATGGGGAAGGAAGCCTGAGGTAATTGTGGAATTTATATCTAAGAGACTAATTTATTGAAAAATCTCTTGGGTTTACCATAAATAGGTGGAGTCATTTTAGCACAAGAACATATAGCCCCTGGCACTGGAAACTAAAGAAAGATGCTTTTTATGCTGCCTGGTAATCTGACTTTCTAAAGTCAGCAGCCATTCAGCATGTCATGCCAAGAGGTTGCAGGTGTTGCAGGAAAAAAAAAAGCAAGCAAGCAGTTTAATTCACCTCTAAGCAAGTGCTTATTCAACCAAGTGATGTGCAAGAGGAATGCTTATTAATATATTGAAAAAGAAAAAAATGCTGTAATCCCTAGCCATAACTGGGGGGGGGGGGGAATGAGTGTTGAGGTACTATTTAATTTCAGCATGTAGAATATCAAATAATAATAACCAACTAAACAAACAAAACCAAACAAACAAAAAACCCACCACAACTCAATACCCCAAAACAATTGTTAATTATGAATAATTGTCCTTCTGCTGATGTTATGAAAAGTGCTGTTCACTAAAAGCCTGTAATTTTTCAGTTCCTGGATAATAGAAAAGGTGTGAAAAATGTTAAATGTCTCTGTATTTTGCAGTCAACAGAAATCTTGTAGTCTCCTCCTCCCCTGCTGTTGCAATTTCCCTCTTGGGTAAATAAGCTGTAAAGCTCCGAATAGAGGGTGGTGCCTGTCCGTGTGAGCAGGAGATGGTGTTCTGCCTGCGGTGGGAGAAGGCAACTGCTGTTGAGGAAAAGACAATATGTCACGTATAATACGTGTGTATCAGACAGTGAATGTTTGGTCTAAGGAAAGGAGCAAATTCCACACAGCTTTGTGGGGCTAAGTAAATGTTAAGAGGAAACCTTATGGCCTTACTTTGTACCAGTTGTTTCTGTGAAGAGTAAGGATCTGCTCTAGCTTGATGAAAGTAGATGTGAATGCCGGGAGACATCTTTGGCATCTTTGCCTGTATCAGCCCCAAATAAATGAGATAGTAGAACTTTGCCAAAAGTATATATTATCTTGACTGTAATTAACAGTGCTAATTTCTGTTCCACTTAATATTGCTTGTAACTGCCAGAGACAAATGATACAAAGCTGTATTCAAACACATTTAAAAAGCCAGATAAAATCTCAGCCTTTTGAATTTGCGGAGTAGTGAACATATACACGTTGAATGCTCAGGATTTCTGTATTGTGCTGGTTTTGTTTTACAGGATCAAAAGTTTTCTAATTTCAAAAGCAAGTTAATTTTTTTTTTTACTAAGGAGGTCTCATTTTTATTTGAAATGGGGTTTTGAACATAAATTAGCTCTTATGAAATGTGAGGATTGTGTCATGATGTTCCTGGATTTTTACATGCTGGATTCTGATAAAAATAGCAGGCATATTATATTTCTTTTTTAGATGGAAAGATTTTTCTTACTTATCTGAGAATTAGGAAGAACCCCTTTGGGGGTTACAACATGCCTGTGAGGCCAGGAGTAAATTGGGTGTATAACAGCTCTTTGGGATACTCCAAACTGCTATGACAGAAGCTGCTCTGGATATTTTACTGTCCTACGACTTAGTGATAGGCTTTTGGAAATGTTTCTTCAATATGTAACATGTTTCAAGTTTATGGACTACAGAAAGAAAAAATGGGTGACAGCAACCCTGTATTATTTTTGTGCATGTCTCTTACCTATCTGTAGGTTCACTCTTTGAAGGACAAACCAACACCAGTGCTTGTGGGTAAAACTTGCGTATTGGGATTTCTACTTGTGCTTGGATAGAAGAAAAAGTTAACCTGTTGCTGGTACAGCAACTTGCAGTGAAACAAACTGTGAAAGTAACTTTGGCTGCCCAAAGGCAGTTATTTTGCAAATTTATGAGACCTATGTATACATACTGATTCTATAAAATGTGTGTAGAATTCAACTACATCCATGAAATACGTGATACACACTGATGGTTGCCTTGCTGAGAGTATGGGAAGGTTCTTGCTCATGACTTGTTCAACTCTTGTCTGTCTCTCTGAGAGCCTAGGCTGTGGCTTTTGTGTGTTTCCTATACTCAGTAGGTTTTACTAGGCGCATATGGATAAGAGAGGAGTATTCTTGGTTATTTTTATTACTTTATGATGAAACAAAATTTATTTTGTTTCTTTAAAATAGTACTTCTTCAGGTGCATCCATTCCCTCCATGATAAAATACACACAAAAATACCTTTTGGCCAAATCTGCTGTTTGTGGAGTTGATCACAAATGGAAGGGGTTTTATTGTACTACTTTTTTCCCCCTTCCATTTACTATCAAAACTAACTTTCCACATACTAGATACGAGCAGCATTTTGAGTAAGAATGTCAGATTTTCATTTCTTTGGGGCTTCTGAAAGCCAGGGGCCAATTAGAAGCTTTCTCTATAGATAAATAAATGAGACAATGGATACAAACCAACCCGAGGCTTCTGGCTAAGCATGCAGACATCACAGATCATTTGGGGAGGTTTGTGTGTTTCTTTTTCTTCCAAAATCCTCAGTCATTCCCTAGTCTGAAGAAGGGGATTCTGAAGCAATTTTTAAAATTTCTCTGTTTAATCACAGAGTTGGAGAGAGGCTTCATAAAGCTGTTAATAGATATTCCTGTAAGGAAATTAATAGTGATTTGTTCCTTAATACTGTAAATCACAACAGACTGAACAGCTGTTTATCATCCTCGTCTGTCACTGATACTGCACTTATTAGGCACTGCACCAAAGTAAGGTAAAACTTCAGTTTCTGTCTGAACTCCTTTATGTTCTGTAAGGCAAGATGTCAGCGTTGTAGGGCTGGTGCTTTTTGTGTGGCATAATTGGTACTGAAGGTTTTAGTATTCTGTTTCCAGCTTAAGGAGGCCTTTTTGTTATCAGGATCTTTGCATTTCCTTTCTTCTCCAGCCCCGTCAGGTTCCTCCCTTCCTCAAAGATTATATACCAAGAATAAGAAGTAAAAGGGAAAAATGGGTATTCATCAGAGAGAGGAAACAGTAGCACTCTTTTATGTTCATCAAAAAGGGATCTTTTGTGAAGCCAAGTCACTGACCTTTTCTCCTTGTCCATTGCGGGACTCTACAGGAAGAGCTGGGCTCAGCTTCACGGTGAACCTGCCTGGTGTGACAAAGTTTGCAGACATGTGCTATGAGCACACACAGGGCTCAAGTGAGCCCTGAGAATATTGGTCTTCAGTTCTTTCTGATTTATCCACCTTTTAACGTGTCTAGGTCTCCTACTGCGCTGGGAGCTTTTTTAAGATTTTCTCCTTCCTACTGAAGCCTGTACAGAGTATTTCACAGATGTGAGGTTCACAGAGGACTAAACAAGATGCGTCTTGGTCCAATTATAACCATGAGTAACAATTATAACCATGGTAACATGTGAAAGTTAGGTTCGGTCTAGGGCTGTGCTCATTGTGAAGGTCAGAGCGGAGGGCTGAGCTTAAACCAAGCTCTTTGGCTAACTCTTCCAGGGCATAGATGGTATAGGAGCCCTACCATCTTAACCACTGTTGCCCCCTACCATCTTAACCACTGTTGCCCTCATAGGATCCATTAGGTTTCCAAACAGCTACTCACAAGAATTTTATCTGAGATGGCAGCAGGGCTTTCTGAGCTTTATGTGGCTCAGAAGAGGCATATGTTCTGTAATGTATTGGTCTTTGAGGCTTAATGCATACATTATATTATTTGTCAGTTTGTGGTATCCTGTCGGGCGTTGCGGTTATGGGTTCCTCCAGAGAGGCCTATTTTGTTTAACAGTCATCATTTTAATTGCACATAGACCTTTGTACCTGCAGCTCCTACAGCAGGCATCTTTATGAAGAAGCCTTAAAATGTCATAATATTTGAAAGAGAAAAATGTGCATTTTCTTCCTGGGACCTGTAATTTAGGCAGCAAAATAATTGGGTAGGAAGCATCTCTTATCTCTTATTGAATCTGATATGAAAGACAGTTACAGCTTTTCAAACCTGGCTAAAACTATGAATTATCCTAGAATACTTGTATGGATCTAATTTAGGCAGCTGTCAGACAGAAATATTTTAGATTCTTTATATTATCTTGCAGAAGAGGAGCTGTGGCTGTTTCCAAAGACCTTTTTTATTGCATGAAATCTGAGGACCTTACATAGCATGGAAACTACTGTGGAGATTAATTGCCTTGAACTAATTAATTGCTTCCATAACAATTATTTCTAAGACAGAGAAGGAGAAGTTTGGATGGACTTTAATCATTCTCTCAGCATCCTTGTGAGAGGCGTATCAGAAACTCTAGGAGGTCTGGTACTTCAAATGTCAGTATACTGCTCAGATTACTGTAAGAATAATTCTTTGCCATTTCAGGAGAATTGAGATATGGGTGTGCAAATTTCATCGTCTTTTCCATTAAAAGACACGTGCAAAAATATAGGAAAAGCATTTAATAATCGTATTACATCACATTAACCAACAAAGGCTATAAGGACCTTCTATAAGACAAATTGGGCTATTATTTTATGTAGCATTTGTCCTATCTTTTATTATGGTACAAATCCTTCCTGCCTAGCCTGATTCTCAGACTGGGGCCTTGACATTCTGCCTAGTGTTCATTTTATTGCTCTGACACCCGCTTATTGTATTTTGAATGAGTTTGTTATTATGATTTGCCTGAGCCGAGCTGCTCCACCTGATGGTGAAAACAAGAACATGCCATTTATCCTGCAATGAGGATTTATTTGAAAAACTGTAATCTAGGGAAAGCATTTAATGCTGTAAATGTGTATGTCTGCCTTAATCCAAGAGATTTACTAATGATGTTCTGCCCCCTTTAAACTCGAATTTCGAGCAATTAAGGTTATGTAAACATAAGGTTATGCACAAAGGTCTTGAATTCACAGTTTTCTTTCAAGTTTCTAATGAGATGCCCTTTAGGTGGTTACTTATAGTGTAAACAAGTTCTTCTCAAGGTCCAGATTCTGCCAGAACCTGAGGTGCAGCTGTGATTTGCAAGACATGCCTCTCTGAAAGGTGTTCCTGCTTATGCACAAAAAGGGAATTGCCATTACTTGGTAACTGTTGATTTGGTCATGTTCTTATTACACAATGTGGAAATACTTCATGGTGAGTATGTCGGGTAGAAGACCTTGCCCATATGGTATAGTCTATCTCAGATACATTTAATTGCACAGAAAAGGTGATAAAAACTAAGTAACTCTGAAAGTAACATCCTGCTTACAGTATAAGATTTAAAAGGCTCTCTTGTGTTATTGAAAAAGAAAGAACCACGTAAATCCCATGCAAGCAACAAAGAAACCGGAAGCATAACAGAGTTTCTTCTTCCCAAGTCTTTTAGTTTACACAGCTTTTTGCAATGCAAGAGTTTGTGGGTGCTACAATAAATGTGTCTCTGGCATATTTCATGTTACCCTAAGATGTGAGAGTATTCTCCATGTGGTAGCAAGATCTATCATCTCTGGATGGTCATGTCTTCAGCCAGGAAAGCAAGAGGTATGACTTGCTATTTAGAGCTGATGTGGCAGGAATGAAGGATGGTTCCTGTATAGAAGGATGCTTATGGGTAACAGCCTTCAAGGAGCCTTCCTTGAAATATTTGAGTAGTCTGAGGTCAAAATTTCCTATGCTATTGAGAAGGTAATGCGAGATCTGACCATCTAAGCACAGACTGATTACATTCAGTCCACACTCCTTCAAAAGTAAGGTCATGGGGTACCAACAACAACTAGGCAAGTTGCTCCAACATATTGTGAAGCTCTGAAGAATCTCCTTGTTTTACTCAGTTTTCATAGCCTCTAGCAAAAATTGAAAATCTTAAGCTGTTCCTGTAGTTTTGTCTTTCACTTGTAATAAAAATATACACTTAATATTGCACAAAATGGTGTGTACAAACCTTTGCTTTGTTTTTTCTTTCTCTCAGACACCCTGGCTCTGGAATACCAGACAGTGCTGGAACGGGTATCCATATCAGGTAAAAGTTACAGTGCTGCCTAAAAACAAACATGACACTTCTGCAGAGCTCTGTTTTTATTATGTCAATATGTTAGTGTGAGTGGGCTACTTGGCATTTCAGATCATTGCTAGATACGTCACATCTTGCTTGAGTTCAAGATGGTAAAGACGAATATAGTTGTCACACCTGAATTCCACACACTGAATTCCAAAATGTCCAGAGAAAAATAGGCAATTTAAGGAGTTTAACCTGTCTAGGGGTTGTTTTGGGCTTTTTATTTTAGTTTTTTGTTTCCCTGAAGGTCAGGGAGCAGGGAGGGGGAAGTAATTTTCAGACTGGAAAGTATGAGAAAGAGTATTGTCGGAAAGACATGAGAATTCCCTGTGAGAGTAAACAGCCCGTGACAGGCTGAATAGGAGAACCGTGTTTTGATGCTACTGTTCTTGAAGGCTTTATACCTGTTGGAAATAGTTCAGTGGAGACAGCTTAGCAAGAATGACCAGAAATCTTGATCTGAGAAAGGTTGAAGGAATTTGGTCATGTAGCCTCAGAAGAGGTAATGACTTAAATTCCACCTGGAGACTGGAGGGTGAACTGAACAATATTAGGGAAGCAGCAGCAGCAGAAATTGAATGGAGGAAGTGTTGAATCTTCATCCCTCAGAAATTTTAGGTACAGTTGATTTTTAGATTGATATGGCTACAGTCACTGGTGCTTTTCAGTCCTCCTCCCTACTATTTTTGTGTTGTTATATGCAATAAGAGATTTACTTACCACAAAAGAACAGGAATCTTACTGGCCAAAGAACATACATTTACCAGACCTACCAGAAGAACAAAGTCATTCAGAAATCTGGTTACAACTTTTAGAGTGTAGCAATAGAGTAAAATTACTATGCTAGTAGTGGTGAGGGTCCAAGAGAAAGCAAATCACCTAATTAAAGTCATTATGGAAATCATTGTCTCAGAGATAAAATTGTCTATTGGGGGCTAATCAGAATTAAACACCAGGTTTTTAATTTGTTTTGTTTTGTTGTTTTTTCCTAAACTAGATACAATTTCTAATCTCTTGTTTGCTACAAATCCTTTGTAAGTTATTCACCAATGCATTGCAGAAATCCAGCTGGACTTTACTGTATCACTGTAAATATAGACAAATTGATCATTAGGGAGACAACACAACCATAAGCACAGAATAGTTATGTTGAGGTAAAGTCTGTGAAGAACTGAAAGCTTACATTTGAATTAAATTAAACACATACTATTGATCCAGGAGGGATTCCATGACAGCATTAGAATTACCCTACATTATCATTATGTATGGGTTTAGAAATACTAATGGTATTGTTAATAAAGCAGCTGACAATCTTTTTTTTTACTAGAAATTTTCCTCAGTAAGTTCACTTGCAATAATAAGTGTAATAGTTGCAGTTCATTGCTAGCTCTCTTTCCCTTTTTTAATTACACCTAATTAAAAGTCTATTGGCAGTCTCACTAAATCAGAAAAGGATTGTATTGGCACAAGAAATGGCTTTAAAAGATTGATATTGAGTGTGCACATTTTCATAAACCATAAGCATATGTCTATATTAAAGAAACCCTCATGGAGCATTCATTAGGCACCTAAGAACTGTTTTTCAGCAACTAAGAACTTGTCTGCAAAAGAGAATCTGAATAAAAGAGGCACCTGAAATACCTCTTGCCAATGGAAACAGCTCGTGCCCTGATTGGGGAGTGGTTGTGCCAATGCAAACTGCTCTAGAGATGGTTTATCTAATCCCTCAGGCAGTGCCCTCAGGAGCTTCTCCTTTGCCAGTGTCCCTCTCTATCACTGAGGTGAAAGATATGACTATCAGGGAGGCACATTTGCATGGAAATTAGGGTAGCTCCTAGGACTGGCTCTCTTAGGCTGGGGGCCAAACAGCTTATGCCTGCCACCAGTTACCTTCTTTGAAGTTACCCCAAGCTGGTTTTGGTTGTGCATAATTTCCCATGTCTTGCTATTTATATTTCTTTTAAACATATGTGTACCCATGTTGTATATCAAACAGGATGCCTGGGTAAATTTATTCTATTTTCTTCTTTTCAAATGTTAATATATTTCCAAAAAATGGTTAAATTCTTTAAAAGCAGGCATTTATATTAGAAAGAGCTCTGTTCAAAGCTCGCAACATTACCATCATGAGCAGATGAGATTATATACTAGCATTACTTTTTTCTAATCTGCTCTAGCATGGTTTTTTTGCTGTGGTTTAAGCATTACTGATGTACAGCAAGATGTTTCAAGTAATCTTTAAAAAGACTTAGGAGTACTCAGAATTTGGTTTGTTCTGGGTTCCAAATTGGCAACATCATAATATTTGGTATTACAGTATTGTCAAGACTAAAACATTAGAGGAGGGAGGGTTGAGGAGCTTTGTTTTTCCAGAGCCATCAAAGTTTGAAAGAGGCAACCATCATCATTTTTCTTACATAGGATGCTTATGTATAATTCTTTAATTCAATGTGATTAAACATGTCTCCTGTAGGCCACAGCTGCCTGTAATGTCAGTTAGACTCTATTAACCTTTTTTCATCTCCATCTTTCAGCCGCTGATGCCTGACCTTCATTACTACTACATAGTTGAATTGTCATTCTACTGGTCCTTAATGTTTTCTCAATTCATTGACGTCAAAAGAAAGGTAAGAACAATGAGATTAAAAACATTCAAAGTTTTAAGTATATATCATTCTTGACTTGAGGATTACCTGTATTACCTAAGTATTGAACTGGAAATACAGTTTCTAGTCTGTACTTCTTGCAGATATTAATCAGTGAGAAACTGGTGTTGAAGTGTTTGTCTTACTCTGTTCCTTGTTACTATGATGTGGGTTTTTCCTGCACATGAGAAGAAGAGCCTGGAACAATCAAATATTGAAGGGCAAATAGCAGCAGCTAGAAAAACCTTCTGCTCTCATGCAGTGATTTGAGTGGAATTGAACATGTAGTATCTAGTTGATGTATGTTTCTTCCAAGAATGAAATTATTAAATATCAATGACAGAGCAAGACTGCCTCATAAATTCATAGTATCACTTCGTTAAGATCTATGTGGGGTTTCAATTTTTTCTACCAAGGGATAGTAAAAACAGGATATATGCAATATTAAAAAATAATTTTACATTTAATTTTACCATTATGGTTATGAAATTTCAAGTAGCAGAATATTGCTATTAAAGGGCTGTTAATGAAAAAAAAAAAAAAAACCCTCTGGCCAACTAAAAACATTGTTCAAGAATCATTAGTAACCCGTTCCATATTCCAAGTTCTTCCCTCCAAGAAGAATCCCAGTCCATAGCAGAACAGGTAGCACAGCAGTTATTCTATAATAACAGTCCATTGAGATATTCTTGCAGGGGGTTTGATGTTTCAAAATTACTTTTTAAAATAATTTGGAAGCTGTCATTTTATTAAATGACTGTGGGCTATGCTAATGGAAAAATCCCTGTTTATTAGAATTTTAGCAGGAGCATAACTCTGAAAAGACTTAATGGAGGATCCAGTATGTCTTTAATAAATTTATCTGCTATTTGGAACCACAGTGTGCTCCTGAGAGTCTTGTGCCATATTTATGTATATAGAAACACACCCCTATATCTGGATTTCCAAATTACTGCAGAAGTAAAAATCTCAAGAAAGCATAAAAAAAATTTAAATCCATATGGGAGGGTAAATTGTAAATAAGACAACCAATTTATGATGAATACGTGTAAGTCCTTTGTTTACATAGTCTGTAGATGCTAAACATTCTCTTAAATCATGAGCTTAAAATAAGTGAAACTTCACTGGTTCAAAAACCAGAGATACAGAAAAACAGTGCACAACAGAGCTGTGATAATGAAGATGAATTTAAGTCCAGAGTAACATTGACTTTTATACCTAAGCCGCAGGTGCCAAGTCTGTTTCTTAGTTATATATAAATGACTTGTTATCTGGAAGACTTTACAGCAACCTGCTCTGGAAATAGAATGGAAGATGAAGGTGGGGAAGTGGATGGCTAACAGCTGAGTAACACCCCTGCCATAGATTTGCAGTGCTTGAACCTCGAGCACCAGATCCAAGCATGTCCCATGTGTCTGCTGTGTCTGAGAACGTGCAGTGTCCAGCAGGGAGCAGGAGCACAGCCTCTGCAGTGCAATGACAGCAAGTCAAAGCCTTTCATTAGAAGCAACCTGTAGGAGACAG
>NW_020955226.1:2183767-2186119 GCF_003031625.1 Empidonax traillii
GAGTAACACCCCTGCCATAGATTTGCAGTGCTTGAACCTCGAGCACCAGATCCAAGCATGTCCCATGTGTCTGCTGTGTCTGAGAACGTGCAGTGTCCAGCAGGGAGCAGGAGCACAGCCTCTGCAGTGCAATGACAGCAAGTCAAAGCCTTTCATTAGAAGCAACCTGTAGGAGACAGTGGGGGTGCCATATTTATAAATAAATAATGTATTAAATGACTGACCAGTTTGGACTGAAGGGACAGTTCTTTTTGTAGTGTAAGTGAAGTTGATAACTAGGAAGATCCGATTGGAGAAACGCAGCCGTGCCCTGATGTCACACAGTAAAATTGCTCTGTGCCCAGGGGCGAGTGCAAGCTGTCAGGGAAACCCACTGAGCTGAAAAATGTTAGCACTAAAGGCTTACAGTAGTTGACAAAAATAGGTAAAAACTTGAGGGAGGCACCACCCCTTGCTACACCATAATAGTTCTCTTTTAAATAGAAGGTTTAGTTTAAAATAATGTGGAAACCTGGTAATGCACCCAATATGCAATGTTTGATATGGTGCCCATATAAAGTAAGGATCTGTTTAACAGGAAGAAGCAGGAAATTTGCCAGCTAATATCAGATGCTATTGAAATATTTCACAGTGGCTTATACAGCATAGATGAGTGTCCCTGGTGGTGCAGTGGCTAAACCACAGCGTTGTCAACGCTGAGATCTGGGTTCGATTCCCGATTAGGACACTCCCCGGGCAGATGGAGCTCACTAGCCCTGTAAGGCAATCCATCTACGTCCTGAGGACCTCGCTGCCACTGTCCAAGCGTGCTTGGCCCCAGCAGATGAACCTCAGGATTAAAGGGTGGGCTCAGTTCCGCGCACACTGTGTCTCACCTAAAAAATCCAATGCGCAGGCTGGAAGGTGGAAAGACCTTCCCCGGTTCTTCGTTCGCGAAGAGACTGACCATTATACAGCATAGATTAGCAGTTCTCAGCTAGAGAAACCTGTTGATGTTTTCATGTTACTTTTATCTAAGTCTTGGTTATCATTTTAGATACTTTAAATTCAGCAGAAGTGTCTGCATTGTATTCTGGGATGGTCAGAAGTGCCCTGGCGCCCTGCGCACTGCAGGAATTCAGCCTTTCATGTGGCTTGGTTTCCCTGAAGGAGAGCTGCAGTGGGTCCTCACTGAAAGCACCTGCACTGGCCTAACTCCAGCACTGGTCTTTTACTTGCTGTAGCTCAAGAAAAATGTACTTGCTGTTTTCCATCTCCCTTTTCTTCTTCTCTGATAGTAAATTGATGACTTCAATATGACTTCCAGTTGGTTTTCTGACTTTCAAATACCTGTTTATTTAGGTGTTTTAAATTCCACCAGATTATCTTTCATTGGCTGGAGAGGTGTGAGCAAACTAGGCCATTGCACATACCTACTATTGGTATTAAGGCAGCGAGCTGAGCAGCTTAACTTTTACAGTTTTATAATGGCATGTTGTTTGCTTCATAAATATCTGTTATGTTGCTGTAATGATATTCTACTCTTAAAGGTGTTAATTTTCAAAGGCTGCAACCCAGTATGATCTCTGCCCAGCTTCTCATACTCCTGTTTTGTAAAAGACAGAAAAAAAAATTAGATCAGGAAACTTTGTTGGTCTCACAAGAACCTGATGAGTTTTAAAAGCAGTGAGGCTTATTTGTGTGCTTTCTGGTTACCTGAAGTATTGTTTTACAGAAAAATATTTGACAGGTGTACTTAAAGAAATGTATAAAAAAATTTCTATCGAATGTTTTAACAGGTTTGGAGAAAATCTAGATCTTTCTGTGTATTCACATCTTTCCAAGCATTTGGCAATTCCTAGAGCTTCTCTTTTATTAAAAAAAAAAAAAAAATAATAATAAAGACGGTTCACTCATTCCCAAAATAAATAATCTCTAACTGTTAATTTTCTTGAATATTCCATTTTGATTCTGGAAAATTCATGCTATATTTTGCTAAATTTGAATACTAGATCTCTTTCTTCAAACTCAGTAAAAAAAGAGTCACAGAACTCATTTCTTTTGGTTCAGTGGAAGGAATTTAGATTGCGTACATTTTACAAACCTTTCCCTTTCCTTGTTGATCTATAATATAAGCCATGAAGATGATGTTTTGCCCTTCAGTGGCACTAATGCTCCATAGCTACTTGGCAGTTTAGTCAGTGAGTGTGACATGTTAAACAAATGTGGGTGGCAGAAGCTTTGATTCCAGGGGGCTTGTCTACGAGTTGAGAGCTGTGGGGTTTCTCTGCTGTCTGCCCTGTGTTCTTCCAACTGATGGTGTCAGGAATAGGTTCTTTCTCCTCTTCTTAGCCGCATATTTTCATGACATAG
>NW_020955226.1:2186573-2196090 GCF_003031625.1 Empidonax traillii
TTAGTCAGTGAGTGTGACATGTTAAACAAATGTGGGTGGCAGAAGCTTTGATTCCAGGGGGCTTGTCTACGAGTTGAGAGCTGTGGGGTTTCTCTGCTGTCTGCCCTGTGTTCTTCCAACTGATGGTGTCAGGAATAGGTTCTTTCTCCTCTTCTTAGCCGCATATTTTCATGACATAGGCACATGACATCTTTCAGCAGTTACAACTGGAGGCTACAAATCTGATGTAAATAAATCCAACTTTCACAAACCTACATATGGTTTGAACTACATTAAAAAAAAAAAAAAATAGCCTGTTCCTGTACAGCTGCTCTTCTGCTCTGTATGGGTAGAAGTACTGGAGTACTGGGATCACAAGTACCATCTATGTGTTCATATGCAGTTTTGGTCACCAAAGATATTAAGCTCTTAGAGGGCATCCAAAGGAGGACAATGAAGATGGTGAAGGGCCTTGAGGGGAAGCTGTATGAGGAGCAGCTGAGGTCACTTGGTCTGTTCAACCTGGAGAAGAGGAGACTGAGGGGAGACCTCATTGTAGACTACAATTTCCTTGTGAAGGGAACAGGAGGGGCAGGCACTGATCTCTGCTCTGTGGTGATCAGTGACAGGACCTGAGGGAATGGCCTGAAGTTGTGTCAGGGGAGGTTTAGGTTGGATATTAGAAAAAGGCTCTTTGCCCAGAGGGTGGTTGGGCACTGGAACAGGCTCCCCGGAGAAATGGTCACAGCTCCAAGCCTAACAGATTTCAAGAAGTATTTGGACAACACTCTTGGGCACACGATATGACTCTTGGGTGTGGTCCTCTGCAGGGCCAAGGGTTGGGCTCGATGATCCTTGTGGGTCCATCCCTTCCAGCTGAGCATGTTCTGTGATTACCCTAATGTATAACTAAAATCTAGCAGGTAACATCTTCAAAGCATTTTATAAATTAATTACTTTAATTAATTAATTAAAGAAATGTCACAAACAGGAAAGAAAGTACTATAATAACAAAAGTAGCTTTATTTATATAATTGCTACTTTTTTCTAACTGTTTTCAGTAGGTCAATCTGGAATGTCTGTTTCAGAGCTGGCAGTCAGGTAATTGTCTCTTTTAAGAAACATTATTACAGAAGGAGTTCCCTGGACAGCATTTCTGTAAGAATACTCATGCAGAAGTGCAGAAGACTGCTGCCCAAGAGCATTAAGTTTGCTTAGGAATAATCTATATTGTCAGGAATGCCTTGAAAAATATCCAAGAGGGACTAGAAATCTTGTATTTGTAGAGCATGGATTTGTCAGCTATGAAAACAGAGGAGATTTTCGATTTGACTTCTTGCCCTGTTTGGACTACCTATGAGCTAACATAATTGCACTTAGAAGGAAAATTAAGAACAGAGCCATAGTATTTGTAGCTGAAGAAGGTAAAGAGCTAGTTTGCAGTATGGCCATAGGGCAATGCTAGTAGCTTACTTCTGATTTCATGGAATAAAGTAGGTGCTTTGCCATTTTTATTATTGTATGGTGAAATGGTCTCCATGTGTGGGTTTATAGTTACTGAAGGACTAAGATGCCATACCCTTGCTTTCCCTTAGGACACTCAGAAAGGGAAACAGCCTTTAATTCAGTTTTTCTTCAGTCTGCTTGAAGAAAATAGTTTCAAAGCAATACCTTGATATGACTGCTGAATGTATTTAATTGTGTTCCATAGTACTGAGGGCCAAATAACTCAGCAGAGAAATGCTGGGAGTATACTAAACTAGGATACAGTTCACTCTTTTAATCTTCTTTTTATTTCTTTTCTCCCTTTCCCCTGCCTTCCCTGCCCTCCTGACCTCCCTCAGCTTTGTCTTGGAGGTACTGGGAGTGCCCATTGATGAATATGAAATAGAATCTTATAGCCCCTGATAGCATTAAACATAGAGTGATAGAGGCTGGGAGCAGGTCCTGCCCCTCTTCTGTTACTGACTGCTCAAGCTGCATGTTTGTCGTGGACTCCAGGTGAACATTGCAGTGAAGGCAAGTGCTCGCACTGAGAGGCAGTGGCACTGCATGTCTTTAAAAACAGTGGTGTCTGCTACATGCCTGCTGCATTGCCAAAGAGAGACGTGGGGACATAGTGCAGTTACTCTTCCTGGCATTGAAGAGACAGAGCAGGCGGGAGCTGTAGCTGCTCCTTTTCCAGAACTGACTCCGTGTTAGTGGGAGCTCACGACACTTTCTGTTGGGCCCTGTCCAACACATGTACCTTCAGGCCCTTTGCAAACCAGGTGTTGCCTCTCTAATGAGTCTCAGTTTCTGGGCTGTGGGCCATGTAGCTGAAGACTACCACAGCTTAGCAGGACTGGCCCACGAAAGCTATCAGAAAGACAAATTCCACCTCCCAAGACTCTGGGCGGGCAGGCTGCCTGGAGGAGCTGCTCCTTTTGACTGCCTGGATCTTTCTCCCTTCAGACAGCTCTGTGTGAGAGCCACTAGATCTGCTGGGAGCTGTGGCACTAACATTGCACCTGGTGCATAGAGAAACTCCCCAGTTAAATACTGTCTGTGATCTTTCCTTAAGGGTTTTGATAGCACTTTCTCAAAGCCATGCAGGTAGTTCAGCAAATGCCAGCAACTTGTTTTTTACTGACTTGATGCCTTGCAGAGAAGAGTCGCATCTCTGCAGGTCCTGTTCTCTCATTAATCAGTCTGAAAGTCTAGTCCAGGTAGGTCATTCCCTCTACTTTGTCTGCCCCTTGGCACGGATCTGGGAATGTGGTGTTACAGGAGCTTCACTGCTCCCAGATTTTTCAGTGGTAATAGTTACTTTCTGGCCAAATAACTGAGAGTTACTGATCTAGAGACCAGTTAGCCGGCATCATTTGGGAGTCAGCGGATTGGAACTGAGTAGGAGGAGCTGCACCAGCTCATTTGCAGACTTTTCTAACCCTGCAACAATGTGAAGACAAAGCACCTTGATTAAAAACAAATAAAAACCTGAGTCTGGCATTCTTGGCTCAGTGAAAGCTCTCAGTTGTGCTTGGTGGGTGCCTGTTGTCCTAGTGCAGTGGAAATGTATTTCTTGTTTCTTTGTAGCTATTTTATCTCTTGGGAATGGTGCATTATTTTGCACTTGGTTATGCATATTTTTATATGCATATGTTGCTCGATGCATAAAAAATATGGTGTAATTTGATTTGTGTGTACGTATGTCTTTTCAAAGTAAATTCGGTCACAAATGTTTATTAGGTTAAATTAGTATAAACTGAGAGGTGTCGATATTGCCCAGTTTTCAATAATATTTTGCATTTTTTTAATACAATGATTATTTTATTCAGTCTAAATGAAATACATAGCAGGGTATATAATGCACTTATGCAGTAGGATCTTTATATAACTTAACCATAATACTGGGTTTAAGAAACATCCATCCATTTTTGTATATGAGTACTGAATATCACTATTTGCTTCATTGTTTTTTGTTTTTTGTTTCTTTTCTTTGCTTCTGCTGCTCTAGGATTTTGGCATCATGTTTACACATCACATTGTAACAGTCACCCTGATTACCTTCTCATATGTAACCAATTTGACACGAGTGGGAACCTTGATCTTATGTCTCCATGATGCGGCTGATATTGTTCTAGAGGTGAGCTAATACGTATGTCATCCTGTCAGTAGGTAGAATCTTTTTGCTGTGCAAAACAAGTATTTCCTAAGCTGAGTCCTGTTCAAGGTGGTAACGGTGATTAATATTGTATATTTGTTTAAATATATTACACTTGTAGCAATGCGTGTTTCTGACTTCAGGCTGATTTATCCCCTGATAAGTTGCTTGCACAGAGAAGAGACTGGTAATGCATTGCATGCCAGGGAGGCTTACACACAGATTTTAATTACAGCGTGATAAAATCAAGAGCTCAAAGTTGCAAAATCTGGGAAGTAACCAGGGATAGTAACCAGGGATAGAAGCTCCTGGTTCTTGTCTCTGACATGGGCTGAGGAGCAATAACCCTGTCTGCAAAAGAATCAAGGTGTCACTGTGTTTCTGCTGTGCTTTGCTGGACTGAGTGTGTTGGACAATTTAGTTCCTGTTTGAGCATGGGCAGTGAGCTGACCTCCGATTTTCCAGGGTCTCATGCCTCTGAATCCCAATGCCAGCATTAAGCATTTGGATTTCAAGGAAAAGGGATGATTGACATTCTTTTAAGTCAAAATGGTCTGCAACTTCCATAGCAACAATTTAGAGATGTTATCATCCTTTATCTGCATCAGTTATTAAACAGCTCTTGGTGATGCTGGGGTTGGGCTATCTATGAACTCTGCATCAGGATCAAACCAAAGTTAATAACTATTTTGTCTGAAATTATTTTTATTAAAGTACCTGCAAGGATCCTGTTATGTGAGAATATAGTGCCACTGGGTGAGTCCCCTGTTGCAAAATCAACATCCTGCCATTCTGATTCAATAGTAAATCCCAGTTGTAAATCTGGTTTTATTTTTTTTATCTTCTTTTAATCTAGAAGGCACATGACTGCCTGAGATAGAAAGCAAAAGAGAATGTGGAGTTCTCCTCATAGAATAATTGCATCTTTACACGTTTATTTTTCTCTTTTAGCAATGTGTGTAGCTAGCTGTGGCTTCACCTAAACTTTCTTCATTCTCCTTTTCTCACCACCAGCAGGACGTACTGAAGATGTTCATTCTAGATCAGATCAGTGTCTGTGGAACTATAAAAACAGCAGAGAGCAGCCATAATGGGCTAGCTAAAACCTTACCTTGAATACAGTGAGATAGATATTTTTGCTCAGTTCCTCTGTTTATTCACTGAAAAAGAGGAATTGCTGGTTTTCTCATGTGATTTGCAAACATTCAGCAAATACCCTTCCTCGTGAGGCACATACTTCAGTGGTCTTTCTGGTCAATTCTTTCAGTCTGTTATGACTGGAAATTCTGCTAGGGCAGTGGGGCATAGTCCTGGTGCCATATAAGAGGAGATGAACTCTTACACACTGCTGATGGTACCGAGAGGAAAGTCAGTGCAGAGGGAAAAAATGATCAAACTGCAAAAGAAGTTGGTTAAATATCCTGCCGTGATAGGTCAGTTGTATACCTGACCTGTTCTACCTATTACATATTTCTAAAAATGAAAAGCTATTTCTGGAAGCCACTAAACTCTTTCCACCTACCATTTCGTAATGAAACATGTCCAGTGGAAAGCTGGAATGAAACATTTTTGCTATTCTCATTGCAGAAGGTAATGTGAATTGGTGGCAATACAGAAGGTGAGGTTTTTTCCTACAGGTGTTAAGGCTTTTGTAGGTATGGAAGAATCATGGTAGGATATCAGGATTTATAGCTGTTTTCTTAGGTCTGAGTGAAAGTTATCTTGGATATTCAAAGCAGTATAGCCATGGCAGGACATATCAAACGTAATTTGCTTACCTAGGAAGCCATTACATTAACGTAAACTGAAATCTAGGCCTCTGAGAAGCTACTTTCAGAGTCGAATCCCAGCTACTCGTTTATGTGGTCTTGGGTATACTTACAGTGCAGTACAGCTTGTGGGATGAAAACTCTGTGACCTAGCATGTTGAAGCACTTACAATCCCACTTATTTCGAGACCTTGAGACTTTCCAACTTCAATTAAAGAGCACTGACAGTTTTAATGCTAGTCTGTGCATGTGAGTGGTTGCCCATGTGTGAAGTCACAGTTCAACTTGATTCCTTTCTGTCAGGTTCCATCTATCTCCTAACATACTTTTATGAAAAAACAGGGAATGGAAACTTCAGACTAAGGCAATAGCTCTGCTGTAAAACACAGGTATTTAAACAGACACACTAGCAAGAGTATATGAAAGAACTGTGTTACTCAATTGCAGTTACAGTTTTTAAGCTCTGAAAATTGTGTTGTATTGTCTTAGGTGGCCAAAATACATCCAACAGCAACATATTCTTTCCCTTTTTTCTTTTTTTTTTTTTTTGGTAGTCTTTTTTAATCTATAATTTATAGATTTGTTACTTGAGAACTGATGACCCAACAGCTGTACTGTTTTTGAGAACTACAAGTTGCTATAGCAATATCAGCTCCATGCACTATGAAAACAGCTTTTTACAGTGCTGCCATGGAAATACATGCAGAATTCCTACGTGAACTTTGAATCATCTGAAAAAATCAAGGAAGTTAGTAATGCTTCTGCTTTACATGTTGCCACCAAAATGTTTTCTTTTCCTTAAACCAGGCTGTGAGTAAAAAACTGCTAGGAAACTAGCACCAGGTCTGATTCAGAAGGGTTATGTTTTCTTTGGAGCAATGGTGGCTTTCCACATGTTTTTTGAGCTTCCTAACTTGGTTTCTGTTAGTGAGGAATATTCTTTATATTCAGGTTTTTAGTTGAAACTTGCATTTGGTTTTGGCATCCAGATTGTTTGATCCTCTAGCTGGAATTCTGCATTTAGAATAGTATTTTCTATGCATAGTTGTAGTAATTTTGCTCCCTCTTAGTCCTCTGGAAAGTCTGCACAAGTATCTTGTCAGTATGGGAGCTGAATACAGGTCCCCTCAGAGAGGGCTTTGAAGGGGCTCCCAGTGACTTCAGTGGACACAAAATCAGACTCATGTACTTCATTGTGCAGTGACTCTCTGGATACATTTGACAGAAAGTGTGAAGAAAGACTGTCCCTGCCTTGAAACAGATGTTATTTTAAAATAATTAACTGCTTACACACATGAACACCATGGAAGCAGCAGTGATATCTGAAAACAAGCTTGCTTGTACATACCATTTACTTCAGGGAGGAGAAGCTAAACAAACTTCAGGGAGGACCAGTGTTTTTAATAAGGAGTAATTAGTCCTTCAATGGGGAAGAGTTAGAAGACTGCATGAAAACAAATGAGAGAGGCATGTAAAAATAGGCATAAGGCAACAAGCTGGAAAGGAAAAGTTGGAAAGAGAGGGGAGGAGAAAAGTCTTTGAAAAAGACTTGAAGAGGAGTGATATAATCTTTGAGGTGGAAACTGTTCTGTATAGGCCAGAAAGGAAGAAGAGATGCTTTAGGAGAAAGTAGGGTATGGGGCGTAGTAGAGGAATTGAGACTGCTGGAAGGTCAGAGAGCATGGAGTAGAGGGAAGGTAGATGGACATTGAAAATGCAAGTAGAGCATACTGCTAAGGTGAGAGACAGGTAGGTAAAGAGACTGGGGACAAGAACAGCATAAACACAGTGGGGATCAATAAAAGGTTTAGAAGAGCTTTGTGAATCTGAAGTTGTAGGGTCTCAAAAAGGAAATTGAATGGGGGATAAAGAAATTAGATACTTACTCTAGCTTTATGCAGTGTGGTTTGTTTTTTCTTCAAAGAAGACATTTTCCAGCTGCTTAGTAGAGAGGAGCTACAAGATCACTATGAGGTGGCACAATGAAAATGTGATTTCATAAAAATCTGATTTCTTCTCTTACAGCTTATACACAAGAAAACTCAGTTTTCCTCACAGAAGTAAAAAGACATTTCTTTCTTTTTCAGGCTGCCAAAATGGCAAATTATTGCAAGTGTCAAAAGCTGAGTGACCTTCTGTTCCTCACATTTGCCATTGTCTTCATTGTCAGTAGGCTTGGCATATTTCCCTTATGGTGAGTAAGCACATCATTGTCCTCGAATGCTAAACACCAAACAAGCTTGGAAATAACTACGCTGTAATTGAACATGATTCATTGACATTACTCTGTTTTCCACAGCACCAAGGAGAGTTACAGACATAACCAGGTGCTCAGTAGCCTATTTGCTAGAATGCCATTGTGTTTACTGTGTGCTGGACAAGAAACATATGGGGCTTCTGCTGATGATAAGGTAGAAGTGCATAGGAGACAACATATCTTCAGGTTAGAAGTTAGTCAGCTGTGTTGTCAAAAAGTTAGAGGAAAATTAAAATAATAGTCACCAAAAACACTGACCAAAGGCTAAGATTGAAACTGGGATATTCTCAATAGCTTTCAGTGCACACTTTATGAATGTGTTCAGATTAAAGAAAATTACAGTGAACTAAGTAAAGTCTGGCCTGCTTAAATTGGTGTAAGGATGTTATTGTCATGCAGATTGCAATACTGCAGGCTACTCCTTTTCCACCCCTCGTTTGAACTGAGGTTCCTGGGGCAGCTGTGTAATGCATACATCTGTAAGGCTGTTAAACAGGTGTTACTGTAATCTCACCTCTTCCCAAACAAAGACAGCTGCTTGCACGTGCACATACTCTTTCTTCTAGGTACATACACAAGCATGCACACAAGTGGAACATAGATGTTTGATTCTTTAGCTAGGGTTTTTAGCATCCAAAAGGCAGCTGGCTAATGAGAAAATACACTGATATACTTCACTGCAGAAACTCATTCAAGTTTCTTTGTAAACCTGTGCACTATATATGAGGAGGGCTGAAAGAAGGCATTGGCCTTGCTCTTTTCTTTTCTGGATCCTTCCTTTCTCTCGTATGAACAGAACTAACACAAATCTCTCTGTTTCTCTGTATCTTATGAAAGTAAGAGGTGTCTGTCATTGCATTTGAAAATAACAGCGATGAGATTTTGTTCTTGGGAAGCACCACAGACGCCAGAAATTTTACCCTTTGCAGAGTGTGTTTAGAGAGATTACCACCAAGCTCCTTGCTTAAGCATGCAGAGTGGATCTGTGGATGCCAATGTCAACCTCCCTGCCATGCTTGCCTTTGAAATCCTCTATAATAATATCTCTTGGGGTTTTGTTAATGCAAACAAGATAACACTAAGGTGCCCTCAGGGACCTGTGTCATCAGCTCTGCTTAACAGTACAATGTAGAAGTCTCACTTAATGACTCCAAAGATAATGTCGTAATGCCTGGTCCCTACTGCGCTGTGAGTTGGCGAAGGACCATGACGAAAAAAGAAAATGGATAGACACACTAACTGCATGTTTAGAAACACTTGTTAATTGTTTCTTGAACAGCTTTGCTTCCTTTTCTTCAGTCCTTCCTTGAAGCCAACTTGGCTATTCACTGAATTTCTGTAAATGAAGTAAGCTAGTCTTTCCACTTTAATGATGTCAGATAGAAACAATGGTGGCCCTCCTGCTCACTGGATTTCATCTGTCTCTTCAATTCTCATTTATATTGAGAAATGGAGGGAGGACCCAATTTCACCAGTTCATTTCTGCCACTGGAGACTGCAGTACATGACTCTGCTTCAGAGGAGGCTCAGTCAGGTGATGACAGGATGAAAGGGGAAATCATACTTGATAACCATCTGTGATGAAATTACTGGCTTGTAATTACATAATCCAGTAGTTACTGGATGATGGGGCAGAGTGCACCCTCAGCGAGTTTACTCACGTTGCTCCTGTGGGAAGCAGCTGATGCACCAGAGGGTTGTGCTGCCATCCAGAGGGAAGGAACTTCAAAAAGATGGAGAAACAGCCAACAGGGACCTCAGAAGTTCAGCAAAGAGAAGTTCAAAGTCCTGCCCCAGTATTTTCTGGAGGCTGACCAGCAGGAAAGCACCAAAGGAACGGGCAGTTCCAGTGGAGCCAGCCAAGTG
>NW_020955226.1:2197160-2212102 GCF_003031625.1 Empidonax traillii
CTACTGATTTGACATTTTTTGTCATTCAAACACAAAATTTACCACATCACTGCTATGTGCTTGCTTTGCTGAATAATCAACAAAGAGCAGATTAATCTTTTTCAGAGTGCATGATTTTGAAAGAGGTCATTAGAGTTTTCACACATTTAACTAGAAGGAGCTACCCAGTATTCTTTTCTTTTGAGACTTTTGAAAATCAGCAAGGTCCAGATTTTCTGTCCTTTACATTCTTACTATGGTAGTCAAATTTTGCAAAGTCCACACTTTCAACCTGAAGTGTTTGAAATAACACTGTTTATAACTGAAGCTGCAGCTCAGAAACAGGAGGTTTATGCTGTCTGGAGTGATTTCTGTGAAGTATTGCAGCCAAGTGTCACACTGTGCAGGAAACCATTGCTAGGACTATGCAAATTATAAATTAAACATTGACATGTCTAGTGGGAATCAGGCATCATAGAACTGAAGTCTGTCTCTAAGCGTCTCACTTCAAGCTATCTGACTGGCAGAGTCCCAGAAGAGATTACCAGCACAGCAATAAGTTATCTAGCAAGTGTCAAAACTTGAGCCCTGCTTTACTGCTGTGGCATTTTGTGCTGGTGTTCAGGATGTGCCCATCCATTCCTGTGTATGTTAGTGACAGCAGCGCTTCCGTGCCACCTTAAATTGAACCTTGTCTGAATCGTCCTCTGTGGAAGTTGGCCCAGTGTGCTGAAAGCAGGTAAAATGAAGCAAGTAGGTCTGGGGAAGAGGGAGAGGGCTTCTGTTACTGATGTCAGCTTCCTTGGTAACGAATGTTGGGCTAAGGAGGGCAGGGAGTTACAGCTGTGGGTGAGGTTTGCCAGTGGGATGGAAAACATCAGCATAGATTCCTGAAGGCAGTGAAGGAAGAGAGATTGTTTATTTAAGGGGAATGCAGCAGCTGACAGTGCCAGTGTCACAGTGTCAGAGGGGAAGTAGGTGCATTGGTGATCCTCTGCCGTTCCTCTCCCTCATCCTGGTTTAACCCCAACTCTACAAAGCCCGGTGCAGCCACTCTCTTACTTCCCCCAGTGGGGTGGGGAAGAGAATCAGGAGGGTAAAAGTGAGAGAACTCATGGGCTGAGATAAAAACAGTTCAACAGGTAAAGCAAAAGTTGTGCACACGAGCAAAGCCGGACAAGGCACTCATCCATCACCTCCTATGGGTAAGCAGGTGTTCTGCCATCCCCAGGATAGCAGGGCTCCATGTGTAATGGTGACTTTGGAACACAAACACCGTCACTCTAAACATGCCCCCCTTCCTCTCCCGGCTTTAAATGCTGAGCATGACACCATATGGTGTGGGATATCCCTGTGATCAGTTGGGTGCAGCTGTCCCAGCTGTGTTCCCTCCCAAGTCCTTGTGTACCCCCAGCCTCCTCACTGGTGGGGCAGTGTGAGGAGCAGAAAAGGTCTTGACTCTGTGTAAGCCCTGCTCAGCAGTAACAGAAACATCCCGGAATTATCAACCCTGTTTTCAGCACAAATCGAGAACACAGCGCTGTACTCTAGCTACTGTGAAGACAACTAAGTCTATCCCAGCCCAATCCAGCATTTCCCTTAGTCAATGAAAAATGCATTTATTTATTTGAAAATATGTATCGTTTGGTGTGGTTGATCTTTGATTTTTAAGATTGCTTTATTTCCAAACTAAGGCCTTGATGTATGTATTCCTATTGGTTGCCCCTGCATACAGAGGCAGTTTCATAGTTCTCAGCTGTACTGTAGGCAATGCACGTGGGAGTCAGAGTGAGCAGGGATGAAGCATGGGATGTATGAGCTTGTCTCTCCCAAATCCTTTTTCTCTATGAAACAGCAGTTCTAAATCTTCACCCTCATTAGCTTGCATGCCAGCAGAGATGAGTCACTGGAGTGGCCAGGAGCAGGCCAGGAAGCGTAGTTTTGCTTTCCTTTGCTGAAAATTCAAAACAGCAGAATTTGGTGCCTGATTAATATTACATAAGTATGCAAATTTTTCTAGCATGAAAGCCGAGAGGTATAAAATCAGTGTTCATGTAATATAAAAGGAAAACCATAATTTATAAGAAAACTTCCTCCATGCAGGAAGGTGAACACCCAAGACAGGCCTCAAGAGACGTCACTTCCGAAGCACTGGCATGCTGTTGTGCTCCAACTTTGCACAAGTGCCATTTAATTTTACATAAAGGTGCTAATAAAGAATTCAGAATGTATCAAATGCTGTTGTTTGAAGGTTGTTTAACAGCAGGGCTAAGACAAAAGACACTGGCAATTAGGTATATATTTAGCAGTCTTTCTGCAGGCATCTGGAGTTCATTTCAGCAATAATTCAAAAACCCCAGGATACTTTCTCCCTCCTGCTGCTAAGTGAATGTAGGAGTAAAGCTGCTATTTTCACTGACAAGACATTTTGCTTGTGAAATTCTCCCACTTGCACATAATCACTGTTCTAGCGAATTACAACATAAACCAAAACTCTCCGTGAGGCAGGGGGAACATGACGCCTTCTCAGGTGATACAGGAATGTAGGGGGAATGAAAGCAATCTCAAACAAAACAAAATTATATAAATTATGTGAACCCTTGGCTAGTCTAATCAGGCTGGGCAAAGCAGTTATCTCAAGCCTTTTTTTAATTTCAACAAGCGTTGCAATTCTTCTTCCCAGGCCTCCAATGCTTGGTTTTGCTGTAGCTAGATAGAGTCTTTTCTCTGTTGACAAAAGAATGGATTGCTTTTTACTTTATTTTGTTTAGCTTTCAATATCCAGGAAGGGAAACTCCATGGGGTCGTGATACTTACTAATAATTTTTGAGGTGTGAAGAAGACTAACAGGTGTCTTCCATCCCAGGGGATGTGAGTGAAGAAGGTGATGCACTGCATTTTCCAGTCTTCCTTTGCTCAGTGCTAAATGCAGAGTTCTTGTTGTGAGAACCATGAAATTCCTCAAGTTTGGGCTGTACAGGAGACTCAAGGCTACTCACTTATTTTCCTTATTCTTTTAGAATACATGATTTTTTGACAGGGCAGTTTGAATAAATCTCCCAATGCTATGAAGGGTTTGGTATCTGAAACTGTCTTCACGGAGTGATTGTGAAACAGGGTATTTCCAGAAGCTTCAGTGGAAGAAAGGTGGTCGTTGTGGAAGGAGATGTAAAGTTACTAAACTGTTCGTCATTTTAAAAGATAGCTTAGAGTAACTGCAGGTAAAAGTGTAACTTTGGGGTTTGAAAGGAGAATGAGAAGGCTCTCAGGAAGATTAGGCTGATGTTTACCAGATGAAAGCACCAAGCTGGGTAAATTCAAGTTCTTTCAAGTTTCTCTGACTAGTACCAGTATGCAGTTTTATTGAGTTTTTCACCTCTTTTGATTACTTTTAAAATGAGTTGTATTGTATGAGAGGTAGAACACAGTGGGTTTTAGGGAAGTGTTGCTGACAAGTACTGCTGTCAAAGGGCAAGGGGGCAGGCAAACGGCAACCTGCACAGTCTCAGCGTGCATGTATTGCATACATGCACCGACAAATGTAAAATAGTGCTTTAACTGTACATATTTAAATGAAAGCCTGATTTAAGCTGATTATAAAGAACACAGGTCATTTTCTGCATATGCTGTCTCATCTAGGCAAATTTGGTTAAATCCTAGTTTAATTCATCTAGGTAGTCTGTATGCCTTTCTGTTCTTGATCTCTTCATACAGTGTCAATGCCCGGACATTGTATCACATTAACAACTATGAGGACAGATAGTCAACCACTTTGGTTAGTTGGTATGGTCTTGTTTGATGTCAGTAGGTGTCTCTTAACTGAGATTGGGCAGCATAGAACCCCCAAGAGTAGCAGCTGCTGCAAAGATCTGCTGAACCTCTGTTTTTCTTAGCTTTGTTGTTCTTTAGCTGATATTGACTAGTGTGCAGCTCTTAATACGCAGGGAAGCTGAGTTGTCATCTTTCATACTGGTTTTCTCTCCTGACACATTTTCTCCTGTTTGGCCCTTGGAGCATATGTATTGTGTGGGAAGACAGCATGTGAACCCCAGCAGAGTCACCCTGCGTCATTCCTCTGAAGATACTGGTAAAACAGAAAGCTCCAACCTACTCTTAAAAGTACCCTACTATGTCAAAGCAATATGTAGGCAGTAGTTAAAGCAAGAGTACCGATCAGTTACTTGGCATGGTAAGAATGTGGGTAGCCAGATGAAATCCCAACTGTCCAGACCTTGCCTGGACTCTGAATGAACACAGTGTTTTGTGATGGTTTTAGTTACTCCTGCTGAATTGAAAACCTTTGTAGTCTGCCTAGTATTATGAATACAGCCAAACATCTCTGATTGCTCTACAGTAAAATAACTTTTTAACTAAGATAACAAATCTCTTCTGACACTGTTTTGAGCTCATTTTGCTTAGAATATTGTCTGAACCGGAGCACAATCTTAAGTTGCTTATGGGTAGCAGTTACTGAAAGAATATTATGATTTTGATACTTGATTCCTGATGTTATTCATGCTGTCATTGAGTGGATGCTGTAGGACTAACAGATATTTTCTAATGTGCTTATATTTCAGTCTGTTCGTAGTTTCAGCAAGCAACTTATAATCAATCAGTTTATCGAGAGCATTTAATAAAAAGGTTTTGGCAAACTAATGATAGTGTATTTCAAGAACTCATAGACTTCAATTTATGGATTAAAAATAAGGTTTAATAGACTAAGTCTCCATAAGTTTACTCACAACTCCTGTCTTAGCTCTTTAGAAGAACATATAGAGTGTTGTCATTCCATCTGCTTTTGACAAAACATTATCTGATGTTGTCCTTTCTAATGCCTGGTTATTTTATGACCTCAAATTGTTTGCTGCATTTGTGAACTCGGGTCTCTGAAGTTGTACAAGATGCAAAGCTGAAATCTTTGGAGTGCCAGGTTAATACTGATCTAGCTATTTACAGGGAAGCTATAAGAAATGGAAAGGTTACAAGTGTCATTCACCATTGTAGGCTTGCAATGTAAATAACAAAAAGTGGCATTTGCACAGTGTTTTCAGTTTTAAGATTTTCATGTGCTCACAATAGGAAAAAATTATTTGAAAAAGGATTTTATCAGACTTCTAAACCTGATTCTTACCCTCATTTTTAGTTTCTACAGACTGTACTCTGTGGCTATAATAATGCTTTCTGTTGTCAAGCGTAGGCTATTCAGTCAGTGTTCTCACTTTTCTCCTTTTATTATGAAGTATGTCCTTTCTAAAACCTGTGCTCTAATTGAAAACAGGACCAATGCCTGTGCTGTGGCACTTTTTTTGCTCAGAATTATTCTGCTGATTGTAGAAGTCTCAGGGGAAGGGAAGCAGCATTGGTGTTTTTCTTGTGGCCAGACGTATTAGCCATTTTTACATCAGCTCAGCAAGGCATGGTGACTGGAGAGTATGGATGACCTTGGAGGCTGAATTGAGGGCTGCTTCCACCAGGGTAGTCAGGTTCCCATGTAAACTGCTTTGTACTCAGCTGAAGTTCTCCAAGTTTCCTCTGAAGCTGCATCACTTGCAGGAAGGAGGGGAGAAAGAAAGAGGCTGGCCATTGGAATTTCCAGTTTGACTGGGTTTTCATCTAAAAGAGAGGGATGTGAGGAAACTTTCCAAAGTACACCTCTAAGAGTTGCCCGTTCTGTGGAGGGAAAAGCTATGCTGATGCAGTAGTACCACAGTGAGCCCATACAAGTGCTGATAGTTGAGGTGGATGTAGATGGTTCAAGCATGGGCAAACATTCTGCCTCTTTGCAAACCCTTTTCTTTTCTCTTAGAGGATGTATCTGTAGCACCAGGGCACATATTTTGTAGTGCTACAGAGTCAATATAAAAGCAGAACACTGTGAGCTTCTGATGTATGTGGGATGTAAAAATCATAGTGCTACAAAAGCATGGGAGTAAGTTAACTTACCAGCTTGAAATAGTAAATGACTTTTGAACACCCCGTTCCACAGCCATGATGCAGCTAGGATCTCATGAGTGTTCAGCTAGGAGGAGGTCACTGTGGCTAAACACTTTGGGAGAAACCCAGCACCCATGTTAAATGAGCATATTCTGTTGGTTTTATCAGTGTTGTACAATGGCAGATTTTGACCCATAATATATGAAAGTAGAGATCATTATTAAGAAAATTGGATTAAACTGAAAACTGCTTAAGGCTGATTTCACAGATGTGGAAAAAATTCTTATGATGCTTTTTGTAGCAAAATTAAAGTTGATTGGATTTTTGGTGGTGGCTTTTTACCTCTCCATCCACAACAGGACCATAATACTTGAGTCACTGTTTGGAAGTTGAGTGCTTGGCAGACACTGTGCCACCGCACTTCTTTAAGGTGTGTGATTTTTACGGATTTAAAAAATTTTATGTTACTCTAGGGGCGTGTGGGCATGTTCTCAAAACTAGCCCAATGAATCCCAAGTGTGATACCCCTACTATCAGTGGTAAACAAGCCACCTAAAAGTCACTGAGTGCCTGGCAAAGAACCGAGTACAGCTGTTCTATGATGCTTTGTAGGCTTTTGAACTAGCTCTGCTTTGTTCCTGTGTTTACAGAAAGTCTGGGTAATCTTTGCCCCCATGAAATGTCTGCCATGGGGTATAGTTAAACACAATTGCACTTATTTTTAGTCAACAGAAAGAGGCGTGAGGAAGGATTTCTGCTTTGCAAAGATTGGAAACTATAGTTTAAAACAAGTGCATTTCCTGTCTGGAGAATAACATGAACAGGCAAATAGATCTTGATATGTGTTCTCTGTTGCTCATATGAAAGTTTTATATGTGCCTGGAGATTTTCAGATTTGGAAGTGTCATTGTTAGCATAACACAGTTTCTCTGTGCCTGTGTGCTGTTATCACAGGCCTTTACACAAGCATTTTGCCATAACACATTACTGATACAACATTTTGCTGAGTATAATTACATTCTTCTACGAAATATGAATTCCCTCCATGTTCTGATATCTGTAAAAGACTCTTCTGAGGTTTGAGCTTGGATTGGAAGGTGTCTCTGACCTTGTATTCTTAGTTTTTTCTATGCACAAGAGTGTAAATACTACTATTCATACCAGTGGCTGCAGAAACAGCTAATGGGCAGTAACTGCTGATGAGAACTAATTGAGTGAAAACCACAGCTGAAACTAGTGACAGCTTGATCAGAATGGTCTCTTCTACAGTACCTCATACATGAATAATTTCCTGCCTGCTCCATCATTTTAGATAAGTAATTGGAAATCCTATTGATCTGCACAGGGCTTAAAATAACACAGTCTCAGTGTCAGGCTGTGATTTCTGCAAAGAGTTATTGTTCCTAATTAGTATTAGGACAGGAGCCACCCATCTCTACAGCAGCTGAGCTTGTATTGTCACCACGTCAGGAAATCCTCTAATGTGGGGCTGGTATGGGTGAGCAGAATGCCATGTGATGCTGAGCTCACTGATAAAATTAAAGTGTGTGGATTTAATGTTGCTCTGAATACTGACTCAAGAGTTTATATTCTTTCTGTTGCTGCATTTTGCAGAGCATCAGCTGTCTAAAAGAAGAGGGTAATGAGCATCACCAAACAAACAACCTGAGGAATCAAACTGAGATGCTGTTGAAAGATCATCTCTGTCTCTCCCAGTGCTTCTTTCCCTGTTTCATTGCTTCTGTGTGGGTGACTGGTTCTTTTGACTCTTCTCAGTTCACAGTGGGTCTCTGCGACTCCTCTTGTATTTGCCATGTGCTGCTCAGTAGCTTAAGTCCTTCTCTGGGGGGCTGAAAATGTAAGAGGCAGCAGGATCTGAAAAGGGAAACAAGCTTGTTCTCCCACTCAGCAAGAACCAAGAAGCATCTGTTCAGAGTAGAACAGTGATATAGACACAGCAGCTGGCCAAGCTGAAACTCAGAAGATGAAGAAGTTGGCAGTACAGCCCTTTATGTACTGAATTTGCTATAATTAAATACTTAGCTGTGCTGCAGCTTGAAGACTCCAGTACATGAAGTGCTACAGACCAAAGGTTCTTCAATTTAATGACTATTTTGTGTATCATTCCATACACTTCTCAGGTAAAAAGTCGTGTAACTCATCTGAAGTCTCTCATGCAGAAATATCTGTTTGTCAGGTCTGTTGCTAGGACAGCTGGGATATGAAGTCCTATTAGATTTCAATCAAGGTCTAAATCCCAGAGATAAATCTTGACTTCTGATGAAATGTAGCTGATTTATCATGCTGTGGCTGATCAACATGTGTGCATACGTGTGCTTTCACACTCTACTGCCTCTTCAGTTATCTGTAAATCTCAGTGATATTTTTCTCTTACGTGTCAGTTTTAGAGCATCTTTTAAGGCAGTAGTCTGTGGTGTTTTATAAACAAGATAATTCTCCCAGCATCTTTATGTGGCCAACAGAATGTACCAGTGCCTTGTGCTCATCACTAACAAAAAGTGAACAATGTAAGGAAATTTGAAAATTTCTTGGACCACATAAGTTAATGTAACAGTTAAATCCAGAATTTAGAACATCTGACACTTTGCTCTTTGGTCTTCGTAATTATTTACTATGTATAAGAGAGAATGAATGAGTATGTTTTTGGGTCTGAAGTAAGTGCAATTGGTTTTGGGTTTTTTAAGGAAAAAGTAAAAAAAGCAGAAACTTTGAAGCATTGCTGGCAGTAGTACTGTTGGGTTACTTGCACTAAATAGGATCTGAATGTCATTAATGCCCACCTAGATGTAATTATGTATTTTCTCTCTCATGAACGCAGTATTGAAAGATGTCCCAGTACGGGTGGTTATGGTGCAATATAGAATACTGTTGTTTAATATGCACTTGGTAAAGGAGATAAAGACATTCATTCTGAATTATTTAGACCAGCTGGTATGATATTGTGCTGTCCTTGGTCATACTTTGAGACTTCTGACTATTGTACTGAGGTAACAACATGACTTTGGTGTGTTTCACATACAGTATGTTGGTCACTGGACAGTGCTGCAGAAGTTAAGCCAACTTGCAGTAGCACTAATTTCAGATGCAGAGTTTCTGCTCTCATTTGATGTGATAATAGTGCCCATCATCCTGTTATGCTTCATTCTGAAGAGTTTATCAATAATTTCCTGCTTATGTGGAAGAATGTCTATTCTTTCCACATGATCCCCTTCTTTGTCTCTTTTTATTCCTCTCAGGATCCTTTCAGAAGCAAACACAGCACATTTTTGTCAGTTCTCAGACAAATAGAAATAAGTATTTTACTCTTACACCCATCCCTCTCTTTCATTATCTCTCTTCCTTCATCTCCATGTTCTCTCTACTTTCATCTCCTTTCATCCTTGGTGCAAGACAAGAGATCAACTTGCCAAGAATTAGTAACTGTTATGCAAGAGCCTGGACTTGGACCCACTGAGTTGAGAGGAGGGAGTATAATCTTAATGAGTCAGTTGCTGGGTCTGTTAATGGATCTGTTGCTGAGTCTCCCAAGTACTGCTTTGCTGGCTAAAGGGTTAGACAGTAGAAGAAAAACCTGTGTTACTGTTGATGTGTTGCTGCTGATTGTTTAATAGTTGTTGAAAATGTGTTCTTTTATTCTGAGTGTTCAATTAGAGTGGTAATAAGTAAGTACAGGATTACCTCACACAGTGGCTCAGATATTGTGGCAGCGTTCCTGAAAAAATACCACAGATTTCTGTAAGAGTAGATTTGATCTTAAGGGATGAATTTGTTTTCATTTGCCTTTATCAGACACACTACTTAAATCAAAATGCTAAACTGAGAGCTTCCCACAACCAAGTGCACAACCCTGCTTGGGATGCATTTAATGAGGGAAGAATGCCTTTCATGACATTATGTTGTTTTGTCCAGCTATCAAAAAAAAAAAAATCTTCCAGGGCCTCAGAAGAACCACTACAGTCCAGAACTTATTTTCAAGAGCTAACATTTAGTTTCAAATTGCAAAGATCTGAGAGATGCTGACCAAAGTTTTTAGAAAGGTAGAGCACTTGCAGCTTGATTTCCCAGTATGAGATCAAGTCCAGCTGTTTCAAGTTAGATACCCAAGAATCAAAGTTTACATCATTCATTCTGAAAAGCTGGGATTTAACCACTGGACAGCTCTGAAAAATTCCAGCAAGCATATTTGCAGATTTAAAGACCTGATGCTTTTCTGAGTATTTGAACCTAAGATATATTTGCATATACATTGTATAGGCACTTTCTCCTTCATGTAATCCATTCTCATGCTGCTTTTTCCAGTCACTGTTTTTGTGTGGTTAGTTAAAATGCTTCAATTGAATATTTTTAGCAGTGGAATTGATGAAAAGTGGTCTAGCCTTTCTTCCCTCTCCCCCTTCCTCAGTCTCTACAAGTAGAATTTCTCTGTGTATTCTACCTAATAAACTTAAAATTTTTTTCCCCATTTCAGACTTATAATATTAAATAATTGATTGATACTGAGAGTTTATTTGCTTAACTCCATTTTTTTCTGTCATTTTCTGTTTTCTTCACTCAGCTTCTGCTCAGCCCTAGGTGCTTAGGTATAGCCTTAGCCCTATCTGCACACCTAGCAGATCACTGACCTCTCTTAATATTGCTGAGTGATTAGTGAGGTCATTCATGCAGCTCTAATGGAGAATTCCAGTCCTGTCCTTAGTTTGCCAGACATGAGCAGGTTAGAAAGAGATCTGCTTTTCCAACGAAGGCTTATTTTCCATATCTAATACACACTAGATGACTCATTTGCACATGAAACTGCTTTGGATACCAGAAGCACTCTTTTTGGCCTTGCTTTCTTCCTGACTTCTGCAAGACTGGACCATCTGCATGTCTAATGCTGCTTATTTGACTTGACTTCTGTGGAAGTCCCTAGAGATGAATTTGGTCCAGTGAATGAAAATATAAACAGAAACCTGTAGAAACTGCATCTACAATTCTGGAGTGTATAAATTTTAGACCTAAAGACATTTGGGTGTAAACAATGGTAACTTTGTATACAGGAGTTGTTGATTTCAAGTTTGAATTTGAGATAATGGTTAGAACTGCAGTAAGCACTGGTGAAATAAAACAGTGCTGACTAGAGTTCTGTTTTGATATGCTTGAGAGCCTCTCCTTGAATAGGAAAGTGGGGTATTGCTGTGCCATGTAGGGCTACTATTGGCAGAACAAATTAGACAAAGCTGAGACTGAAGTGTTCTATCTGACAGAAGCAATAATGTGATGGGATCTTTGCAAACTGAAAAACAGTTTCTTTTTCTAATGTTTTCTCCATAAACAGAAGATATAAAAACGTATCTATATAATAAGGTTATAAAACATCAACTTCTTAATAAATTATGAAACATATGTGGAGTTTAGCATAAGAAGGCAAAAATAAAAAGGTAGACTTACTATGAAATGCCCCTACAGTATTAAGGCCAGTGTATTAAAAATCACTGGTTGATTTTTGATCAATGCTGTTATACACATAAATCGTTACCACTAAATATTGTATACTGGGTTTGTTGTCTGTACATACTTCTTACTAATACTAATTTAATTAATTTTATGTTGTTGTAAAGGATTGTGGCAAATGTGATTGCTTATTAAAAAGCTGAGACCGGTATCTGTAACTTCTCCGCTGAGAGAAGTGTGGGACCCCAGTGCCATCCCCTAGAATCATAAAATTATAGAATTAGCCGGGTTAGAAAAGACCTCCGAGATCATCAAGTCCAACCTTTGATCCAGTACTGCCGTGGTGACTGGACCACGGCACTCAGTGCCACATCCCGCTGGTGCGCGGGCGTTGTCTTGACTAAACGCGCCATCTAGTGACTGGCGGGTGATGGTTAATTTAAAACAAAGAAAAAGAACGTAAAGCCAATGGAGATTTTAATGAATTTTTACACCAGCGGGAAAAATGGATAAAGGATGACAAATCCTTATATTGCCTTATTTTTCTCCCCCTATTAACAGCAATTACTATATCATTATTTATTTCAAAAAATGTCATTTGTCTGTTCTCCTCTGTCTGCTCTCAGGCTGTTTGCTGGGGTCCAGATTGAAATCATCTGCTGTGGCAGAGTATTTGGGCAGAAAATTAGTGCTGTGTTCACAATGCTTTAGAAGTCGTGTTACAGCATCTGAAATGCTGATTCTCAAAAACTTGGTTCAAATGTCTAGAATTGCCTGAATTTCTTAGAATCATAGAATCATTTGGGTTGCAAGGGACCTTTACATGTCATCTAGTCCAACCCCCAGGCAGTGAGCAGGGACATATTCCTGTAGATCAGGTTGTTAAGAGCCCTGTCCAACCTGACTTTCAATGTTTCCAGGTAAATCCTGCCCCACGTGTGCCATTTTTCAGGTGCCACTGAAGTTTCACTTTAATTGAACGGTCTCAGACTGTTTTCAGTTTTCAGCTGTTTTCAGTTCCACTCAGCGCTTTATTTGCAATTGGACAAAGACATCCTTAGTTGTGTACACTGAAACAAATCCTTTGAGATTGGCTTTGGGAGAGAGGGCTTCAGATGGGAGTACCTAGGGAGCATTGCCTGGCTCTTGGTACAGGTTTGTGCCATTTAACACATGAGAGGTTACAGCTCACTGTCACAGCCTGAGAATGTGGTTTGAAGAACATGGTACTGCACTGGATTGCACAGGAGTTTAACAGTTGTCATACATGCTCTTACCTGTGCTAATATGGGGGCACCAAACATATACTGGAGGCAGCTGAGATGAAATAGCTTTATTTTTAAAAAATGGGATAAAGTAAGTTTTGTAATTAATCAGGGAAGGAGTTGTTTGAGACAACCAACAGCTGCCAGCTTTGTAGATGAAGTGGAGAAATGTACACTGAGGATCTATATTTTCTATATGCAATATTTGCAAAATTAGGTTAAATATTGAAAGCAACAGTCTCATGTTGTTTCTCTCTGGAGAAACCTGTAGGATTCAGTCCAAGCCAGTATTACTTTGAGAACCAACTTGCACATGTGGATCCCTTCTAATAAAGTATTCGGCATCTTGATTTAAAAAGGGCTTCTTTGAAATTCATTGGCTTAAGGAAAGTGTTATTGTTTTTCTGTCCCTGTCTCTTCCAGGATATTAAACACAACATTGTTTGAACTGTATGAAGCTCTGGGCAATTTTCCTGCCTTGTGGGTCTTCAATGTGCTTCTTATGGTTCTTCAAATTCTTCACTGTTTTTGGTCTTACCTAATCATAAAGGCAGCCTACAAAGCTATTTCAAAGGGCAAGGTAAGACAACATGGTTCTGTTTCATGATTTTAACTTTTTCAATATCCATACAGGTCACTTTTTGGTTACTGTTTTTTTTCTAATCCATAACACATTTTATGTTAACTCTTCTTTCCTTTCATGGAAACTTTTTTCCACTCCTTACAATTGTCAGATAAGTTAATGATACTCTTCATAGTGATTGCATTTGTATGTGCTTCCACACTTCTTGTTTTGTAATCTGGTACACTGAACCAAACTACATTACGGAAATCAGATTATTAAAAGAAAAAAAAAAAAAAGCAAACTGCTTTCTTGGGACTGCCAGTTTTGTTTTTCTTCTTCAGAATAGTTGTTAGCAAAATGTTCACTTCCCAGCTGGAAATGCTAGCAATAATAATGCAAAATGAAATTCTGCTGCCTTTCCTAGTGGAAAGTTACAGATCACAGCCTCTTTTTGTTTTGATTAATTACAAAACAATATAAACAATTCCTCTTTTGCAAAGGGCCATGGATTTTCTTTCTAGGATTCTCACAGCAAGACCATTTGGGATAAAATGTGGTGTCTTGCTGCTGTTGTTACATTTGACAGGAAGATGTCACTCGCAGAAATGCTCACCCCATTACACTTGCTGTACAGACACGGTGCTTGTGTGTAGATGGAAGAACTAATGCTCACAGATCACATAAAGTACAGACCCTTTTGCCCTTAAAGAGTAGAACCCATGAGTCGATGTTTTAGACATGTGACTGCCCCTGAAATGAATGGGATTGCTCTGCAGAAAACTGCTTCCTAGGAATGTCCTGGAGAGCTCAGCCTTGCACTGGGCAGAGCCCAGAATCTGCCCCTCGCTCTGTGGGAAAGACAGTGCATTCATGGGCTGTGTTTTGCTGGGAAGCCACACTTCAGTCTCCTCTGCTTTTAGCTATTATTAGCCTCAGCTGTCTGAATTACACCAGTGACTTCAAAGAGTACTTCCTACTCTCTCTTATTCTGCTTCTTTATCCTTTCCCTTGTGCTGTGCTGGAAGGCTGGGAAGTGGAACCCCTTGCAGGTAAGTTTCTTTTAATTTACTTTGTAAAAGCTTTATTTTGACAATGCTAGTCTTTTGTGTTTTGGTTTGGTTTTTTTAATTTGTAGCTTCTGATTGGTATTTTTTTCCATTGTTGATATTTATATATTTAAATTAAGGTCATATTTACATCTTGGGTATGCATTGCCTAAAACCATTCAAACCCACTTTTATCTGTAGTATCTGGGTGCTATTATACTGCAACCTTTTTTACATAAAATACCCACATACATCTGTATATCATCAGCATAAGCAGCTGCTCTGTCACCATTCAGGATGCATACCTGAGAGTGTAAGTCCTGCACCTTGTGGTTTTAACAATTGCACAGAGAAAATTTGGATTGTACAAGAGCAAAGTTACATTTGCATTAACACAGTGACTAGGTTAAAGATGCATATGTATGACATATACACGGAGAATTCTTCTTCCTTCAGATCTAAATTCCTCACTTTCAACCCGGTTCTTTCCATTTCTGCAGTAAAATAAGAAGTATTTTCATGACACATTACAGATACCTTACAGTAAATTTTCATCCTTAAGTATTATTTTGGTTTTGTAGTACTAGTATCCACCTTTGGAACAGCTCAGTTGATAAAGGAATTTATTATCATTAAATTTGTAATGTAATCCTGATCATATATTTGTTACTCACTATTGTACTTAGTAGTTTTCTAAAC
>NW_020955226.1:2212456-2237878 GCF_003031625.1 Empidonax traillii
TGACACATTACAGATACCTTACAGTAAATTTTCATCCTTAAGTATTATTTTGGTTTTGTAGTACTAGTATCCACCTTTGGAACAGCTCAGTTGATAAAGGAATTTATTATCATTAAATTTGTAATGTAATCCTGATCATATATTTGTTACTCACTATTGTACTTAGTAGTTTTCTAAACCTATATATATATGTATGTGTGTGTGTATATATATATACATATATATATATTCTAGACTACTTCTACAGATATTACTCCAGTGTGTTCTTTTGGGGATAAACAAAGAGAACTAAGTACTGCAAGATGTGTTACATTTGTATCAGGTTTTAAGTGCAAAGCCCCTGGTATTTGCTGCATTTTAAAGGTAGAGCAGATCACATGTTTAACTGAAGTGGCTGCAGCATAGAATCTTCATTTGATTGTTTGGCTTTGGAGCAGGACCTTAGCAGAAGAATCAGCAGTGAACCTAATATATTAAGAGAATTTAAGTTGATGTAGATTTTTTCAGTCATCTGGTCAGCCCTTGAGTTGATCACAGGTGCTCAGTACCCTGTCTTGAGTCTATTCTTTTCTGTCTGATAACAGTATAATTTTTGTATTTCTGTACCCCTAACAGATTTAATATAAAACTCCCTTTATATGAAAGACACTAAAATAATCTGTTAATTGAAGCTGTGTAAGCATGGAACCAAATTTCTGGCCTCTGCTTAAGTTCATGGGTGTCAGAATTGTGGGCTTCCTAGACATTGACATTAAAAACTGTACTTATTAAGAGGTATATGGGAATTGTGTTTCTTTTTTTCACTGGTCCCAAGCAGAATAGTGTCACTCAGGTATTATGATATTGTGAAGACAGTATTGGGAGCCCCAATGGCAAATGGCTGTTTCTGAGAGGAGAGCAGAATTGTCATGAGGACTTTCTGGAGTAGGGGAGGATTACTGTAAGCAAAAAATTACATGCAGTGGCCCTGCTCTTGAATGGTTTTGAGGAAAAAGACTTGACATGTGTTTTGCCCCCTTCGTGTCCATTCGCTATAGTAAAGTCAATTGTAATTGCCTGGTGCGGCAAACAGCACAGCTTGGAGAGATTTTGAACAAACTGGGATGCTTAGCTATACAGTAGAAAACTGCATCCTTAAAGCTGCATGCAGGTTAAACTTCAGACATTTTTCTGTTGATGCTTTTTTTGTACTTCATCTGGTGTACTCTTACCGGTTTTGGAGATTTTCAAGGAAGTCAGCTGGATATTAGCAGACAATCCCTAGCAACTAAGGTCTGCCTGTTTCTGAAATAGCTTTCCAGTGACACCATGGGGCACGCAGTTGATGTGCTCTAGTAAGTTTGTCATTCCTATGTTAGGGACTGAACTGGACTGTGTCCACAGTTTGCAAGCCCCATTCTCACCATTTGTCTGTAGTCAGAGACTGGAGTTACCTGGTGTGGTTAGTTATGTTTCAGCCAGTACTCCTGTCTCCTACTGCTAGTGCATGGAACTGTTCCCTGGAGCCATGCTGTCTCTAAGGAATGAGTTGGGAGGTGAGGGGAAGGAGGTTGGGTTGAATATTTTGGGTTACCAGGTCAAAGAGAAGCACTCCCTTTGTACATGGCATATGTGTGTACAGACATCTGTGTTTGAAGTGAGTCCAGACAGGCAAAGGAAGAGAAGTGTGTCAGAGCTGAGATTACCTTCAAAGCTCAAATTGAAAAATGTGTGACTTTCTGATTCTCTTGAACCAAAAAGCTGAGTTGTTTCTTTACAGTCACCTACTGCTTGCTTCTTTTTCAACTTCTACAGGTAGCAAAGGATTCCCGAAGTGACGTTGAGTCAAGCTCAGATGAGGAAGAAACAGTACCTCGCTCAAAGGCCCCGCACAGCACTATCGCCAGTAATGGGACCAGCGGTGCCAATGGGACAAATGGGTATCTTACTGGTGGCACTTGCTCAGAGGAGCATTAATCCTTGAGTTCAATCATGACACACGAACAGAATGAACTGTTTGCTACTGGAAGTAAATTATAAGTTGTGAATGCGGTTTCTTCATGTATCTCAGCATCAGAAAAAAATAGGAGTATCAAAGCATTCTGATAGCGCACTGCCATATTTCCTGTTTGTGAATGAAGACAGCACACCATTCTGTATACTTAGGCATGCTGTATGTGTATGTAACTGACACAATGGGAGCAGTATTTTCACTTGTACTGTCTTGGAAATATTATTTATTTTGTATTCTTTTGGGAAGTTCTGGACAAAAGGGAATATCCATTCTGAAACTTTGTATCTTGGATTCTCAGTGGTGGAGAGCATCATGCTCAGATCTCTTCTGTCCATCGCTGATGCTTTTGCTGAATCTGCTATAAGTAATAGTTGCTTAATTTGTTACTTACAGTAAGATAGAGCATAGCTTTTTAGATTTTAGATCTGCTTCAGATATTTTTGCTATCTTTGTGTTTTAAAGTACTGGTTTTGAAATTGCCTATCAAATCACAGTGACTGTTCGGCCAACATAAAGTTTTAAAACACTGGATCAATATTTTAAATAGTAGGTAATGTGGTTAATTAGCAATTTGGGGAAAAAATGTGGTAATTGTGGGATATTATTTTAGCATAATTTGAAATTCAATTTGGTGGTTAATTGCATTACAAGTAGACTTGATTTGTTGTGCAAATACCCAAACACATTGATGTCAACACTTAGGGTAAACTCATCCTCACTTTTTTCTTTGGCCTTTCAATTTTTCTCCTCTACAGATTTCAGCTTTTTGCAGATTCCATGTAAAAAGGTGTTTGTTCAGGTGCACCGTTGTGAATCCAGACCTCACTCCTGAAATTGTTCTTGCCCATTCTCATGATTGAGAGCAGGAGTGTAATGGGAAAAAGAGCAGATGAAAAGCTCATTGCTTCCTCGGACACAGTTCGGTCTAGATATTTTTCTTAAAATTATTGCCATTCCCTTGGTAAGGTAAAGAAGAGAAGGCAAAATGCCATACATTACTAGAATTATTTTATTTCAAATGTGTGAAAACTTGAGCAAAATTCACTTAACATAATTCACAGCAACCTTTGATTGCTCAGCATTATTTCATCACCTCTACAAATAAAATTAAGGGTGTCTTTAAAATAATTTTGTACTCCTTTTTTATCCAGGATTTACCAACGAAGTCCCAAAGAAGACAAAGTAACACCCAAAGTAAACATCTTTTTAAACATTATATACATACTTCTTCCAGTCTCTAGGTCAAAGTTTGATGTAGGATGCTAAGGATCATACAACTCTTGCAGGACACTTTTCTGTGATTTGTAACAGCAGTGCCAAAAGTAGGCAGGGTTTTTGGGTAGCAGACTCTATGCAACCTACTGTTCAACAGTGCTGTGTGTGTGCACACAGAACCAATGTGCTTGTAGACCAAAGACTTACATATATATGTATTTTTAAAAAAAGTTAAAAAAAAGGAAGGAAGGGACAAACCAGGAAAAAAAAAATCCTAAGTGTGTCTTCTGTATTCAAAGGGATTGGAGTGCTGTGTTCAGCTGGAACTCTGAGCCAGGAAGTCTTTCTGATTCCTTCCACCTATGCAAATAGCAAAATATACATGGCTTCTGATGCCATAAAACATGTTTAAAGACTCTCTTTTATACAGACTCCAGCGAAGAAAGTTGTGTTGTCACTTCTTTCTTTTGAAAACTGAGATTTGTCCTATTCCACTGGTCACTCTTGAAAACTTCTGAAACCTTTATTATCCGTAAAGACTCTTGTGTGTTACAAAAAACACACTCTTGTGTGTTTACTTTTGTGCTAAAACAAGTTGAAAATAAAGGTAAGAAAACTGAAAAATTATAAATCATGGAAGAAGATATATCAGTTTTACTACCTACAGAGCACCTTTTTCAGAAGTCAAGTAGCCTTGTAATTCAGCAGCTGCAGCTTATATGTCCATGCGTATATCTAAGGGAGCAAGAGAGCCTAATTTAAACCTCTTTCTCCTCCAAAAGTTTCTCTGCCTCTAATTTTTCTCTTCTCCTGTGCATTTGATTTCATAACTGGCAGGGCAGGTTATACATCTGAAAATATGCCAATTGCAATAGAAAGTAGCCCACCCATGCTATTTGAAGTCACAGATGTGTAATAATTACTGTCAAGATGATACCAAGATTTTGAAATAAAATCATCCTGGAATATATTTAATGAACATTATAATTTGTGAAATCTGACCTGCGCGGTAATTGAGAATATTAGTTTAAACACATCCCTTCCATAGTGTTGATTATTACCTCCACTGAACCATTTCCCTTCTGCAAAGATGGTTACAAAAATGGCATTATGGCAAAATACTTTGTCTTTCATGAGAATATTGCTCTGACCCATCAACATGAACAATAGACAACATACTGCTATGTTGGTGATGCCAGAACAGAGAGCAGTTCCCAACAACAATCCTTGTGCAAGAGGCCTTCAGTCTCTGTTGGTCCTCCCCAGCAATGCTCTGTAGTATCGATTCAGATTTACCGTCAAGGCTACAACCCTTGAGATGATTTACCATCACTGGCTACATATGATTTTAGTGTATCATAGAATCATAGAATGTTAAGGGTTGGAAGGGATCTTAAAGATTATCTAGACCCAACCCTCTTTGCCATGGGCAGGGACACCTCACACTTGACCAGGTTGCTCAAGGCGTTATCCAGCCTGGCTTTATCCAGCTGTCAGGGCTGAGGCATCCACAACGTCCCTGGGCAATTTGTTCCAGTGTCTAATCACCCTCACAGTAAAGAATTTCTTCCTAATATCTAGCCTGAATCTTTCCTCTTTCAGTTTGTATCCACTACTCCTTGTCCTGTCACTGCAGTTCCTGACAAGAGTCCCTTTCCAGCTTCCCTGCAGATCCCCTTCAGATACTGGAAGGTTGCTAAGAGATCTCCACACAACCTTCTCTTCTCTGGGCTGCACAGCCCAAACCTTCCCAGCCTAACATCACAGGGGAGGTGCTCCAACCCTCTTATCAACTTTGTGACCCTCTCTGGACTTTCTCCAACAGTTTCACATCCTTCTTATGTCGGGGACACCCGACCTGTACACAGCACCCCAGGCAGGGCCTCACAAGAGCAGAGCAGAGGGGTAGAATCATCTCCTTCAACCTGCTGGCCGTGGTCCCTTAGATGCAGCCCAGGACACTGTTGGATATCTGGGCTGTCAGTACACATTGCCAGCTCATGTTGAGTTTTCATCAAGCACCTCTCCCGAGTCTTTCTCCATAGGGCTGTTCTCAGTCATCTCTCCACCCAACCTGTAGGTGTGTCTGGGATTGCCACAACTCACATGTACGTCCTTGCACTTGGATTTACTGAACTTGAAGAGGTTTTCATCAGTCCACCTCTCAATAGTGTCAGGGTCCCTTTGGATCCTTACTGGTGCATCTGGGACTGAAACTCTTCCTTTGAGGTTTAAAATTCAATTGCATCTATGATACACTAAAGCATATACACAGTTATCTTGGTTCAGGTAACTCCAAATGACTTACTTATCCCCTATAAACCTGGCTTTTTGGAGTTAAATACAGATATGTTTAATACAGATAAGTTTAATATAAAAGTTTAATACAGACGTCTGGAAAATAGGTGAGGTAAGAGATTCAAATGACACATTTGGGGAAATGGGATAAGAGTAAGGAAGCACTGAGAACTTCACTAACCTTTGCTAAACAGTCACTGATCTTTCAAGCTAGAGGTTTTTTAATAAAAATTAGGAATTCAAACATTTTTTTCTCTAGTGGGAAGGACCAAGTGCTTTACTGATCAGACATAGCAGTGTGCTTCGATTCATTGCTTTAACCAATGGTTGTCAAAACTTTGGCATCTTCCACTCTGCAGAGAAAATGCTGTGCAATTATTTCCTTTTTTATTTGAATTTGTCTGCTTTTCTGATGAAGAGCTTTGCAAGATGCATTTGGAGGCCATCGAGTATATAGAGGTTAATTGCACATGTTCCAGAAAATTGACTGAAATTATTCGCATGATTCATGGTAAATGTGAGACCTTAAAAGGTTCTATATGTTCATACCTTTTGTAGAATTGTCATTTTAGTAATTTTAGAAATGAGGCTTTGTACTCTATAACCTCTTTGTCTTCAAGTTCTATGCTCCCTTTTTATAGTACAGTACACGATGCAGTGGTTGAGATGTTGAAGTAGAAAAATGAGGAAATTATATGTAGAGTTGATTAGTAAATAGTAAGAATTTGTCTTCCCTTCCTAGACAGCCCAGAATATAGTAAAATAAAATTCAGGTCACCCTTTATTTTACTGTTTCCCATATTGGCATATTTTGTACCAAAAGAAAAATATATGATGGGTTGGAGTTTTTTTTCTTATTAAAACCAACATTGCAGAAAATGGTAGAAATATCTGGTCGAACAACAAGGGTGGACACTGGAGTCTTTTGGGTCTTGGATCAGTGTTAAATAGTGCTAGTTTTAAAATACCAAAGCTGTTTCCTTGTTGCCCTTTTGTAGTTTTTTCTATGTGTTATTTATTTAATGATTCCAGCAGAATTGGTACAGGTGTCACAGCTTCATATGCTCCAGTCTCAGCCTGTGAATATTCTGTGACCACGATTGCCAATATCAAATGCTTTTTCTGAGACCCAAGTACATGCACTAAAGCTTTGCTTACAGTGAAGTGATTCTTGTCTTAAATCTGTATCTGTTTCAGGTGAAAATCACTTTCTGGTTCTGAACAGGACATGATGGCAACAGCCGTTCCCCTGCAGCACATGTCAGTGGTGATCAATGCTGGTTGATTTAGTCACTGTGTGTGTTTTATGCAGAGTGCTCTAGTAGGAAGCCTAATGCCTGTTTCATTCATCCTCCCATTATCACAGCCTTCTGTATCTCAGAGAAATTGGTTTTCTACAGTTGATGCTTTGGTATTTTTTTAATCTCTTTGCTACAACTCATTTTTATATGTCTCCTATTGTCTACTTCCTGTGACATTTGGGGGAGAGGAGCTACTGAATAATTTTTACCCTTCCTGTAATGTAGACCCTATTAGGCCTAACTTCAGTGTTCTGCAAACTACAGTTGCCTTTAAACCATGAAGCAAACCCAGTTTGTATTACTTGTTTTGACTGGTTTTGATTTCGAACAGGGACCTAATGGGAACTTCAGTAAGATGATGTTACTCTTTTTTTCTTTTCCTTTTAAAAAGCACTAGTGGAATTTTGGAAAGGTGGTGTATGTGTATAGCCTTTAAATTGTAAAGATTTCTGATTGTAGTTGCAATGAAAACACAGTGTTTGAGTGTCTCTGTACAGAATTCTCAGTCTTTAAAATTGCTTTCAGTTAAAAAACAGGAGGAAATACTATGAAATGATGTTTTGGAGCAATGTCAGTGATCACACATGTCAGATGGATGGCAAAAATGATTGTCTTACCTGGCTTAAAATGATCTGTGCAACAATAATTGCAACAAGCATTTTCTGGCTTCTCTTGAGCTTCAGCTTCTTGCAGTTCTGGGGTTTAATTTTATACATGAGCTCTTATACCATACTGTGCATGTTGACTGTTGCAAGTCAGGGTGAGGCAGATGACACACTTTCTCCTGTGTTTTCATGACAATCCTGTACTTGAGCAACTCTTTCAGAAATGCAGTGATGTGTAGGAATTCCACTGTCCTGGATACAGTGACACACTAGCTAAAAGTCCTTTCATGTACAGCTGTTGTGTAGAATTTTTGGAGTTATTTTGTGTTTAATTTGACTGGGTTTGGGTTTTGTTTGTTTTTTTTTTTTTTTAATATGGAAAATAATTATTCCTCATAAAATCTCTGGAACCAACCAGTATTGTGGGCTATTTTATTTGGAGACACTTTCATAATAAACGTAAGTATTAGGAATGTAGTGTTGGTTTTCTTCTCTTTTCTATGAGATGCAAACAGTATTTTCCTTTGTTTTAGCTCAAAGATTGTCACCCACACTGCAGACTCCAGCACTTTTTGGGCAGATCCAAGTGTGTCTTTGCTGAGTTCATCACTGCATTATTTTATATTACTTCTTGTATGAAACCATTTGTAACAGGAAGTGTCAGAAGGACAAGTTCTCTCTGTACAAATTAAAATATTTTATTTTTTAAAAAAGACAATTTCCTAGGATTTCAATATTAAAATTTTGCATGTTAATAATTCTTGAATGTCCATCTTAACCTGCCTTGGAAAAGATGTCTTTTTTCAGACTAGGTGGACAGACTTTCTCAGAAATAGATATTCATTCAGATGTTTTGGGCTAAACTGCCAGTCAGCAAAGCACCACCTAATAACCTCTTCTGGAAGTGCACAGTGTATCTTGTATAGTGGTTCTCCTGAGGAGAAAGCTGCAACTCTTGATTTTGCCAAGGAACCCTAATCTTTCAGACTTCTACTGTTACAGTAGACTAAATCTCTTTGCTTATTTATCGTAGGAATGTATGTTTTTTATTACTATTAAAAGGAAAAGGGATAAAGCGTTTTTCTTTTTTTTTACAAGGATCTATCTGTTTAGCAATGCACTGAGCTGGAATTGTTTTCATACACTCACCAAAGTAAAGCCTACAAAACACCATTGTCAAGAGGCTCTGGTGCAGCATTAAAAGATGATGAGGGAGTACTTATAAATGGGATGCATGAAAACATTCTGATAACTTCAGCAGGAGAGAGGCAACAGTTCTCATAATACAAATCTGAATCATGTAGGAATGCATCAGTTGAGGGTTTGCCTTTTGAAAAGAAATAAACCTGGGGATTTCCACTGTGTTTAAAGAACTAATTACTGTACTCGTTAGTATGTCTCTGTGATAATATATAGAGAGAGAATCTTGTAATGCTTTTAATACAGCATTTAAGTTCATGTTTATTGAAGATACTTATGAAGAGATTTAATTACGTGGAAAATTGTCCAGTGATATGTCTAATGTCTTTTGCTTCCTATGCCATATATATCCCTCAACTTACATAGCACAAGGGAGAGCAAATGTGTACAGAGAATGGCTCAGGATAATGTGATAAAGAGCAAGATTTTTTTTTTTATGTACTGCCTTAAAGTCTGTAAAGGTCCCTCTTCACAGGAAACGCAGTGGTTCTCAGAAGACAGCAGGAGGTCCGTGCTGCTTTAGAGGAGTAAGAAGTCAGTGACACAATATCATGTAGGTTCAGAAGGTGAGTGGAAGGAATCCGAATGTGTAACTGCCAGATGAGCAAATAGCTGCATGACTCAGTAGCTCATTGTGCTGTGAAGTCCAGAGGTTGGGAGGCTGTGTGGAGGGATTCCTGCTCTACACTTAATCCCAGCTCTGATAGTGTGGGTAGAGGGTTCCCGTTTCCCTAATTTATCCTGGATTTTTTGGTCTTCTTTGTGCCCTGTTCTGCCGGACATTAGTCCTGCTCCTTGACAGATTTTACACTGCCTGCTCTTGTCAGCTGATTACCTTCTTAAATAATTTCACAGATCAGGATGCCAATTTGTGCTCAGGTATAGAGGAGTCCAGGACGGTTGTTTTCCACAGATTTCCTATGCTGAGGAATTTAAAAATGCAAACACAGTATTAAAAGGTATGAATGACGCCAAATTAACATTGGTATGTGTAATGGGAATGAAGCTAGAATGAATGCACGCTGAGCAAACTGCCTATCTGACTTCTCACTGCTGACTGCTCTCCCAGCTGAACTGTAAGATCCAGAGATCACAGCTCTGTGAAAAGTTAATTCCAATAATTCAAAACCTATTTGTGCAAAGCAAGTTAATAAAACAATAACTATGTATTAACTGGGCACAGTAGTGGTGTACCTAAGGCATGTGCTATGCCAGGCCTAACTGTGCAGAGCTCTGCCAGTAGAAGGCAACAGTGGCCACAGGATGCCCTTCCACTATATAGCAGAGCCAGGAGCAAGGGTAAGAGCAGCATGACCTACTTGCTATGTTCATGCTACAGTTCTCTCATTATACAAAAAGGTAACGTACTTTAAAGCTACTGGCAGGCAACATATATATTAACATTCCCAAATTAATGTTCTGTCATAGGCATCTGAAAAACACCATTGTGGGGTTTTTCATAGTTTTTAAACACTTCCAAGTGTAGGGTACTCTCCCTAGAAAATACTACACAACTTATTTTTCACTGTTTCCCAGAGAAAGAACCAAGCAAGCTCCCTGTACAACTGGCATGTTTTTGTCATATTTATGCAACTTTTTGCTATCTCCCAACATGGAAAAACAATCCTGATGTCCACAGCTGGAATGTGATCCTTCCTTGATTAAAATTGCATCAGCCTCCTCACATTAATCCAATTAGCAACTTTCTTTCCTGTTTCTGAGCTTGTTTTAAAGATAACCTCCCCTTTTAACTCCTGTAATGGTAATTTCAGTTACTGTTGTTCTCTTCAAGTATTTTTGAAAGAGCTTCCTCCTACCAGAAAGGCTTGCTATTTTAGTTAGATTTGTTTAGTCTATCATCTTATTTTATATTTAATTCAGTCAAAGCGTTTAGTTGTTACTGTATCTCATTTTTATATGCAGTTTCTCTCTGAACAATCTCCAAGTGAGATCAGTGCCCACAGCTGTTACTTTATGGGACAAGCTAATCCATATTTCAGCTCCAGAAAAGGATTTGCATGTTAAAAGTCTAGATTGCCTAAAGGCCTAACATTTGGTCCTTCAGCAACATTGAGGATGTTGATGACCCAAGTTGGAGCAAGGGCTGCTGTCCAGACTAGCAGCAGCTGCCTCTTCACATGAAATTCTTTAAATAACTGTTCCCTTTCAATACCAATTTCCTACCAAACCTATTTTTGAAAGAATTTTTGTCAAATAAAGAGCATGTGACCGATTGGAGTTGCATAGAATTAAGCTATGTCTGTGCTAGTCTTGCAACTTGACCAAGCGTCCAGCACAAACACAGCTGTTTCACGTGGGAGAATTCTCATGTAAGAGCTCATCTGTAAGATTTGACAGGTAACTATTATAAAATGCTCTCTATATTATTTGGAAGAGGAAAAACGGGTTGCTCACAATGAAGGGAAACTTCAGCAGGAGCAGCTGAGGACAGTAAACCATTCTCATGTAAACTGCATGCACATTGAATGTGAATGTGGCATTTTGATTCATTGCAATGCCATTAGCAGAGCACTTAATAAAGGTGGTCCCTACTGTATTAGTCCCAAGCAGACTGTCAGAATTATGGACTAACCTTACAGAAGGCTGGAGCCTAAAATGACAGGTAATTGCTGCAGAGTTGCAGTTGACAGCATTGAGAATTGCATGTCAGGAGAGGTTTTCCCTCTTTCATTTAGAAATATGATTTTATCAGATGGCTTGCCTGCCTTTGCACCAAGTATAAGAAAATACAGGCCAGTTAGTCGTGCTGGTACAACTAATATTGAAAAAACAGCTACCAATTTGCAGCATTGTATTTTCATTAATGGGGTTGTGTCAGACATGGAGTTAGACAAGCAAATTTATTTCTTGCTATCTTCATTTGGAAAGTTAAGTATTAGTTGTTTGCCTGTTTTTAACCTATGAGGTAAGCATTTATATTAATCTATTGTGCTTTAACTTAGACAGCTAGTATACCACCCACGAGGTCACCCCTCTATCACTTCTACTTGCTTAGCCAAAAAGTTAATGTGTGCAGTCTGCTCTTAAATGCCTGGATTCCTTTATGAGAATTGCCATCACTATAAAGTAAGTGTAGCATGCTTCTAAATCAAATAGTAACGATGCACAGCTGGTGTTTGTTCATCACACCTCCTTCTCTGCCCAGCCAGTTATTCCAGCTGTGGCTGTGGTGCAGAAGATACTGGATAGTGAAGAACTGAGCTCGTGATCAGTAGACAGTGCAAAATAATCCCTTGAGACAAGTCAAAGAGCATGTTTCCATGTAGAGTTATCCATCAGTCACAAAACAGGTGAGTCAGTAGCAATTAGCATTGTTCAACATGCTGTGACTGAAGAGGAAGAAAATCAAATTGACTTTAATTGCATCTTCTTTCAATTAATTATTTCAGTGCATAGCTACTTAAAAAAAATATAATGTCATGTAAAAAAATACCACACATTTCGATGATTAAGCACTATTTTTAACACAGGCAGTCTCCCTAACAACTTTTGGAGATTGTGTTGCAGTTATACCTGATCTTATAATGTACTTAAACTCAGCAGCCAAGTGAAGGAGAGTACCACTGGAAGAAGAGTAGGCAGGGTGCAAACAGTGTCCTGAGGCTTTAGCAGCAGCCAAGCAGGAGCTAAACTCGGATAACTCAGGAGTGGTTCTATCGCTCTTATCTATAGACTGAAGAGCTGGGATACTGCAGTGAAGAGAAGGGCACTGTTTAAGGACAAATCCAGATCTGTAGGAAATCAGGCTTCATTGCCACTGCTTCTGCTGCAACAACTTGTTTATAAGCTCAAGATTCTAAAGGGTTCTTTGTGTGTAGTTGTCAGAGTGATTAGGGATAATAAGGATGAGAAGAATGGAGCCTCACTGTCTGGCAATCAGAGCCATTCCTCCCAGCCCTTCAGGCATACAATGCTATTTTAGCAGCAATGCCTGATGTAATTGGGTTGCAACAATTTCTTTCAAAAAGGTAAGAGCATTACCATAATTATTTAGTATTGTTTATTCATACAGTGAAAATATGTACAGTAATCTGCCTCTGGGTCTGATTTCTGTGTGTATGTCTGTAGACCATGTTCAGCAGGGCTTGTAGAATGTTATAAATCACTCACAAATGAGTTCACAGCAAAGTTAGAGTATTATAATGACACAACTAATTTAGACCATTTCAAGGTACTAAATGAAGTCAGTTTATTGAACCATTAGAGAAGACAGTAATATAACACAGCTGAACAATCCTGTTCAAATCCTGTACAAATATAACAATATGACTGAAGCACAGTATAACTTCCATGTCTTTCTTAATTTTCACAAGTGTAGCCAATACTCGTTTGTTTGCTTTTCAGAATACATTTAACAATATCCAAGAGTAACTACCTCCACTCTAAAGGTTGAGTAGGTGTGTAATAAAACTGTTCTGTTAGCCAGAAGGACTTTTACAGTAATTTGATTTATTTCCAAATCTGGCCTCCAGCTAGCATACAAACAATTGTGATTAAATGCACTTAATACATATGCTATTGACACTTAATATTCTTTTGTCTTCCCAGCAGTCCTTAAATTCATAGTGTATTTCCAATACCTGATAAATTCAACATCTGTTTTTCCAGATTCTTACATCCTGTTACGAGTCAAAGTTGATGAGGTGCTGAGCACCAGTCCATGAGCAGTCTTCTGTATGGTCAGTGTTCATGGCCCAGCATTTCAGATTTGACCCTTGGTAGCTAAGTACAGGTCAGCAGTTTGAAAGGGAAAGCAATGTTCAGGGTTGGCCAAATTGATTTATGAAAAAAGAAAAGCATTTTCTGACCTTCAATGACATCTATTTCTGCCTTAAGATAAACCTGATCCGGCTCATAGAGCACTAGCACTAGCTGGTTGTGTGTCATAGGCCCTAAGCTGCATATTGCTTTTGAGCTCAAGAGCTTTCCCATATGCTCTTTGGGGCATTTCAGTCTGTATTTGTGTACTGATCAGTACACTGGGGTCTGTTGGGTCAATAAGTATTACATTGGTTTATGCTATTTGTCCTTACTATTATTGGATATCACTGTATCATGCAGTTTCATAACAAATAGAAAATTCCAAATTACCTCAGATCCAGCTGTGTGAAATCCTATAAGCACCAAGTAAACTTATTAAAGCCACAAAGGTTTTAAAACTTTAAGACAGATCTTCCCCTACCATAAAGCCTGTTTCATGGGAGTCACAAGCCAGTTTTACTTCCTCTTTTTTAATAAGCAAAGAAACTGTTGTGTACACTTTCCTAGCCTTTACCCACTTTTGGAATGGCTGGCTATGTTTTAGTGGAAGTAATATCTACATCTGATTTGCCTTGGCAAACATAAGCAGGTATATTATCCACACTCCAAAAGGAGTTGTAAAGGTTTATGTTACACACAATAAATATTTCAAACTTTACTTCTTGCTTTAGGCATATGCACAGAACATTTACAGTCAGGCACATCATATTTTCTAGGAATCAATTACCATGAATGTATATTCCAATACAGTAGTTGCCCTATATTTTATGTTCTGTGCATAGTAATCTTGACAATTCATTTTTTCACCAACTACTCATGCCTGGGCTGAACAAGAAAAGAATATGGCACAAAGTTTGAGCATCTGTCTTTGTTACTCAAAGGCGTGTTTCAGTTTCTTTCTCCTGTGAAATTGACGATCAAATCAGATATGCTACAGGGTACCTGAGCAGTAAGTACACCCTTAATGAATTAACAGCTCACTTTGAAATAATGGAAATGAGGTGGTTGTGTTCTATCTGTCTTTGTGCTTTCATACAACAGCTGTAAAATATTTGGTTGAGCATCCTGAAGTTCAGAGCAGCTAAGAGTTGCTTGGCACAGACAGGTAAAGAAGTGCAGGAGTATGCCTCAAAATTAGTCATTCTGGACACGAGGGCAATGCCATTAGTGAGAAGGGATAGGCTTCCTGACATGGAAGGTAAGAGCTTCTGTACAAGGAAGAGTTGCCAACAGCACCCACCGTGCCTGGGAGAGAAGTTAGAAGTGGGAAGTGCAGAGGTAGCTCAATGCATTTTTTTTTTTTTTTTAACTCCTGACTAGTCTGTTGACCTACATAAAGTGCCTACAGCATGCTTTTGGTGATAAAAGCAAGTAATTGAAATAAATACTTGCTATTTAAATATTCCTTTATTTAAATAAAAGGAGGCAAATCTACAATGAACAAGGCCCCTTCTACTTGAAGGCAGACTCCCAGCCTGTGCCTCTGTTTGTCCCATTGTCGGTTACAGAATTCTCAGAGACTGTACAGGGTTTGTGGACAAAGCAGAAATTGAGGATTTGTTTAATTTCAGATGTCATTATACAAGCATTTACTAATCTCTGCTGCCACTCTGTTCTAAAACTGCAGTGCAATCAGTTGGCACCTTTACCATTCTTACTGCTAGTTTTGTGTATAACTGGCTATAGCAAAAGAAAAAAAAACTCAGCAGCGCATAGCTAGGAAAATGGTGCATTAGTTAGAAAATAGCAAATATGCCTTACAGGGAAGAAGAAATGGAAGATTATCTTTCTGCTGGAGCCAACAGGTATTACTTTTTTTTTGTTAAGTTGCACTCACAGAAGATTGAAGGTGTAGTCTGTGGTGTATCCACCAAGCTGAATGGTTAAGTTTAGACAAACCCAATGATTTAAAACACAGTTCACATCCGACTGGGGAAGAGTATCTTATCGGCATCACCACATTTAAACATGCCTAAATGGCCAGGTCTCACATACTAGTTTTCAATTCAAGTGGTCTTTTACTTCACTAGAATTTCTAGGACTGAATTTAGCAAGATTTTATTTTAACTATGTTAAATTATCAAATGAAGCTCTTTCTTGTTGCAGCTGTCCATTTAAATATTTTGGTGAAAAGGAAAGCAGTTTACAAATAAGATAGAAGAAAAATAAATTAAATCAAAGCTGAGTACTGTGGCAGTAATAGTCTTCTTGATAAGCTGCAAAATACACGTGATTTATCTCTAGCTACTATATTTCACACTTTAATAAATTATACTTCAGGCTTTGCCATGTCAAAAAATTTCCAATGACAAAGTTTAACAGGCCAAAAGAATAAGAGCCATTTACATGCATGAAAATAAGTGCTAACACTGTGGAGTACAAGTTAGGGTAAAAATTAAGATAGTGGCCTGTGACACAAGTAACTGAAGTGCTAAGCTCCAGCACATTATTTTGATAGGTTTTCAGGCCTATTTCAACCAGAGAAACCTGAAAGACTCATCAATGTTTTTGGAAAAGAAACTCCAGAAGGTACTTTACTTTGGCTATCTTCCTGGGGTAATAGAGATGGTTACATCTTTAAGCCAATTGTTACTGGATCAAAACTTACATGTCTGGAGACGTTCAGTTAAGGAAGCAGTTGATTATACTGTTGTTTGAAGAATGATCCAAAATGTCTCTGGATGACAGTGGACTATAATACTATTTTCATTATTTTTCTTTATTTAGAAAACAGAGTAAGACAGGGATAAATACACATTTTCACAACACAGGAAGGAAACAAGAGTGTTCTACAGCTAGAAAGAGAGGTATGAGCTAATTTTATGCAGACTATTTATACGATAAAGCAGTGAAAGCTTTTCTGATGTTGGCAACAAATGCAGGAAAATTGTTAGTTTCTCTCACTTTGAGCTGGAACTCTGCTATACAGTCCAGAGGAGGAGTACATGAAGTCACTAAAATGACAAAAATTTCCAAAAGATGAGACTTATTAAAAAAAACCAATATTTTTTCCCATGCTTCTGAAATACTAATGTAGTTTGGTATCTTTTTATGTTTTAGCTTCCACCAGTATTATTTTTGAGTAGCCTCATTTTCTGTCAGCAAGGACAAAGCCTCAAAAAACACAACAGGTCATTTCCTGACTTCCCACTCAGTGCCGTGCTCCTACTTGAATTGTTACAGCAATTCCAAGTAATCCATAGCCTGGTCAAAAACTGAAACACATTCCTAAATAGTTTTGTTGCTCTGCGAGGAGGCAGATTGTAAACTGATGTAACCCAGTATGTGATGTACTTATAACTTCAAAAGTTTAAATCTGAATTAATAAAACCAGAAATCTATTCACTCCATACGTAAAAGCCCCAGTAGTGTCTATCTAGATGCTCTGCAGCAGAGCACTTCAGTTCTGCATAACTGAAGTAAGATCCATATTGCAAAACCAGCTTTAAGATCTGAAAGGCTGTGTCCTTACAGAAGGGGATTGCTGGATTTCAAGTTTTATTCTTTGACCTATGTACCCTGTAAGGGTTTCTGTGCCCTCTAGGCTTCTCAAATGAAGTTGAAATGTGCCTGTCAGCATAGACACTGACTCTAGCATAAACAAACTACAAAATGAAGCATCCTTATCTCTGTATATCCTCTTTCTCCCGCTTTGCTTGATATGAAATAAACAGCATCTCCAAAATGGAGAGGAGTGAAGATAAGCAGTTATTTTTTCATGTAAGTTAACAAGACAAACATAAGTAAAGAAACTATATTACTATTTCAATATTTTTCATTCAAAAATTTAAGGATAACTAAACTGCACTTTGCTCCTCCTCCCCTTTTTTCAAAGAGGCATCAGATTCAGTCCTCTTGTGGAAGTACTCAAAATTCACATACCTTCATAATCTCCTTGTTCATTTATGGAAAGGGTAAACGTGTATGGCTTGTCAGGATCTTTGTGGTCAATGTGTCTGAATATAAACTGTAATTGTTCATCTAAAATAAAAACAAATAGAATTAATTAACATCATTAACCTCTGCTGGAGAGTCACAATGATCTTTTAGTCACAATGACTAAAAATCACAATATGAAGTTAGTTTCAATTAATATTCTTAGAACACCTACAAATTAGGCAACCCTGGTCTCTCTGAAAGACAAATGCATTTTAATATATTTTGCCATTTGAGAGACAATGGTAATGCCTGGGCTGAGACAGTTCATCAGGTGTGTATGCTGGCTCCTCACTGCACAACCCAGCACTGACCACATTGGATCAGTACACATGGGAACCACGGAAACTACAGTAACTTACTGTGAATTCTGCGTATCTCCAATCCAAGACACTCCTCAAACAATACTTTAGACTTGCACAGTCGTTCCATTTTCTCCTTGACAGCTTTGTCTTTAGAAGACAGTACTAGAATTTTAAAATCCACCGTAAGTATTAAAGGCAAAACAAGCACATGAAAAAATATTTAGAACAGTAGTAAAGCTCTAAAGAACAAGTGTTGAAAACAACTCCTCCTTCAATTAAAAAAAATTGCTTATTATCCTTTGCTTACTTTCCATTTGCTTCGCCAACTCTTCTTTTAACTCTTGGATGCTGTCAGTCAAGTTCTTCTGTTGCTCTTCTTCTTGATTTAGCTTAATTTCTGTCAACTGCTCTTCCTTTTCTGATATACATTTGTTCTGCTGGAGAATCTCTGAAAGGAGCAAAGGAAATATGAACACATACAGTTGATTAAGTAGGGCCCTGCTATTTAATCCTTATGTAATTTGTGAGGATTTGTTTGAATAAAATGTAGTGAAATGCATGCTGTCTCAGCTGCAGAGAGAAGTCAGCATAATTACACTAAGAGTATCAAATAAAGTTTAGAGTGAAAGTTACTCCTAAGAGAAGCTGCAAGGTAGGGAGCTGTGATACTTCAATGAGATGTGCTGTTTTCTGGTGCCAGCACTATATACATCTTCACAGCCTGAAGATGGTGGATCCTGTCCACAAATAATTTGACAGAAAGCAAAGAATGGACACACTGACTGATATGAGAGTTGCAATAATATTTACCTGATATTCTGAAGTTTAACTACAAAATTCAGAGAAGTTGACCCTGAACAGATGAGCTGACAGTGCTCTCTTACTAATATGGAAAAGGCATAAGTAACCTCACAATATTTAACTTTACTAAGAAATTTAATTTACGTTTCCTAGTGCACTCAGCAAGTTTTGGTACTTTGTTGTTTTAAATACTTATGCTTTAAAATCACTATGCAAAAAACTGACTTTCATCTTTTTGCACTATCAGTGAAGTTTTTCAACAAATTGCTTTTGAATTGAAATTTACATTCTGTAATCAACCAAATATGTTTGGGTTTAATTCTGTCTTCGTTCTGATGTTATTTTAAAATGTGAAGTTAAACATACTATTCAGCTGTATTAAGCTAATTTTAGAAAGGTTAGACAGAATAAATAGAACACTGTACTGTACCATTGTTATACTCCTGAATTTTGTCAATCATCAGGTCTCCTTCTTTCAGCTTCTTGGACCATTTCGCTGTAATGGAAAGTTACTTCAGTTATCTGAAGAAGTATGATGATAACTTGCAAAACACAGAGGTAAAAGGAACTTAGAGCCTTTTTACCTGAAAGTGCTTCTATAGCCTCCTTGCACGAATCTCTCAGTGTTAAAGTCTGATTGATCTGTTCAGTGCCATAAACGCTTTTAAACTCGATCCAAAACTCTTTCATATCTCTTTCAAAGAGCGTTATTTCATCTTCTGTCTTTGCATTAGCCATGGTGCTGTGACACCCCTGCCAGTGAAGAGACACAGCGTCAGGACACGGGAGGCAGTGCCCGCGGGTGTAACTCACGGAATAAACCCTCGCAGCTGCTTTGGTCCCCTCGCCTTGTTGTTGAAACCTCTTCCCGCAAGTTGTTGTGTTGGTTTTTTTTTTTTTTTTTTTTTGTCACCACTGGCTCAGCGGGAGCGGCGTTCCCCTCGCTCCTCTCCCCGCGCTCGGATACTGCGCCAGGGGAGGGCCCCGCCAGGGTTCCGGCGGCACCGCGGCCGCTGCCCTTCGCCGTCCCCCCGTGGGCTGACAGCGAGCCGGGGCCAGCTCCCCGCGCCGGCAGCCCTGGCCGGGATCTCACCGGGCTCTGTCCCGGCTCTGTCCCCGCCGATCGCCGCTCCCGCCGGACGCGCCGCCTTCAAACCGCGCCGCCTTCCCGCGCCAACGGCCCGCGCGGCCCGCCCCGCAACAACCGCGCCGCTCATTGGCCCGGCCCGCCGGGACCCGCCCGCGCCGGGGCTGCGGTAACGCCGCGCGCGGGGGGCGGGGCCGCCGTGAGGGAGCTGGGAGGGAGCGATGGCCGCGGGTTGAGGCTCTGCCGGGGAGAGCTGCGGGGACTGACGGGGGTCTTGAGGGGCCGCCGAGGGACAGCCTGCTCTCTGCTGAACATATTGGGCGCTATCTGGGCAGCGGGACGGTTTCCCCTCGCTCCTCTGAAGTCGCAAGTTGTTTGCAGGGTCGGTTTTACTCACAGAGCGTGGTCCTAAGTTTTGTGGGGCTCCTGAATTGCCTTTTAATTGCCCAGGCCTGAAATCTCTCGAGTGTGGATAACAACTGGCCCCTTAAGGTAGATCGTTCTGGCGGGAGACTGACCGGCACCTTTTTGCTGTGAACAAACCCTGTCTGCGCCAAGTCCAAGGCTTGCCGTAAGCCTCTGTCATAGCGAATGTGCTCCTTTTGACACGCTGCCTAGTTTTTCCTCTAGTTTTTATTCCCTTTTGGCTTTTGATAAACACTAGTTTATCAAAACTAGTGATCCCAGGTAGCACCTTTCAGTTTATCATGAAGGTTACTTTTAATCACTTTGTTACCATAGCTAATGAATTTCTCATAGTTTTACTTTTTGCCAGTCCTATTTACATACGCTCAGAATAATGTAAACTTAGTAAAGCATTGAGAATTTCTAAGAGAATTAATTGCCTCCTTCCCCCCACTGGACCCAAAGCAAAGGCTGAGCTGAGACCACCAACTACTAGTTGTGTTATTCTTATATTATAAACTTGTATAAACACTTCTCTCCCACTGTATTCCTGTCTCATTTGACTTGGACACTTCTCTAGATTTCAGAGTTTCCTCAGCATTAGTCTTAAAACTAATAGACCTCTCTTTCTTATCTGCTTCACACTTAAATGTACTGAGGTTGGGCCGGTTCAAGGATGATTACCAAGCCAAGTATACATTTGGAAAGAGGGAGGAGGAGAAGGAAGGGGAAGGGGAGAGGGAAGAAAGAGAGCTTATTGAAATATTCTTCTCTTCCTGATTAAAAAATTTAGGTGTATCTTCTCAGTGTTCCACTTGGAAAATATTTATAGCTAGGAAAATAGCTGTCAGCTGTTGTATGCAGTGTCTGCTGGTGAATTTAGTAAATTGCTCATTAATCCTTGTAGCTGGTCTAGTGCCAGTCGAAGCACTGATATGGAAATTGCTATTGTTCAATTACCTAAGCATAATGTACCAGAAAGTTAGGCCCAGTACATAGGCCTCCATTAACAGATTTCAAAAAATGTTTGCTTTGATGGCTTTTCCTTCTCTTGCAAACATTTACTTAACAACATCTGATGTTATGTAATATTTGCTCTAATATGTAGGTGCAAGGGAGCTGTAAACATTTTATCCTCCCTCCAATGGATCATCAGCATGATTCTTGTTTCTACATTATTACCAAGAATATTTATAGTCTCTAGTTTTGTATGTCTTGGAAAATAAAATAAATTGAGACGTTATCAGTAAATTAAAAACTCTTTATATGAACAGATGACATTTTAAAGGTTTTCAGTTTCTACTAGGAACTAATTTGATTATGTGAAGGCCAAACCTTGGTTCTACAATGTCAAAACAGGACAAAAAAAAGTAAGTGCATACACTTTCTGACCATTTTGTATAGATCACTCGTTTTCCTTGCAGTTCTACATGCTTAACTACAGCAAATAGTTTTATTTCATATGTAATCTCAAATGACTTTGAAGTGCTACAGAAGCATTTTGCAGGTCTTTGCATAGAAAAGGACAAGGGGAAAGTCTATTGAGGAAGAATTTCTCTTTTGTTCGTTTAAACAAGTTATTAAATATAGTATTTCAAGACATGTTTTGCCATCTTTTCTGGTTATTAGAGCTTGGAAAGTCTTTAGTGTCTCAGACTTTCATTGGTTGTGAAATTCCACAGGCAGGACAAGAGATGACTGGCATGTCAATTGTGGATTGCCTCTTGGATGGAGCAGGATCATGAGTGAGTCCAGGTACAGTGAGAACTGTCTCTCTCACAGAAACCTGCTCACCTATTCCAAAAACTCCCTGCTTTCTGCTTTGCAGATTGTGGATTTCTTGCGGTGAGGATGAAGGAGCTTTTGAAACCCTCAGAAAGAATGTAGGAGAAAATGAAAGCTTTTTATGTTTGCTATTAGCTGTTAATCTTCATTAGGTCTAAGGTGTTTATCTTTTACCTCAGCAGAAAGATAATCAGTAGCATAAGAATCAGGAAAATCTTGAAAATTAGTATCAGGAGGCCTTCAACATTTAGACTAAAAGAGGTTACTTTACTGAAACAAAGCCAGGACATACCTTCAAACCTTTTTGCAAAGTTTCTGGAGAACAAAGTGTGCCTGAGTGGTTCTGTCTGAAGAGGAGTTCAGCCTGAGCAGATGCATCATATCCCAGTGGATAGATAACATGGGTGGGTGGGTTTATATTTGTAAATATAACAAACATGCAAAAAGTTATTGCAGTGATCCTGCATGTCCTGTGTCAGAGAGGCAACTTTTGTGATACTATTGAGTAACCATGGTGCCATTAAAGAGGGCCTGTAAAGGGATCTACGTTATTACTTGATAGACACTCCTTAAAGGACATGAAATTGTATCTTGATGGAAACTTACTCATTTACTGCAAAATATTTTTTCCTACTAGAACAATAGTTATTTCGACTTAGCAACTGTGATGAGTTTAAATACTAAAAGAAAGATTGTTGTTATTCATCTACCAACTGACTTAAAATTTACACTCAAGTTTAAAGCTAATTATTGTTTCTAAACTAGATTGAAAAAGAGAGGAAAAACTTAGATTCTCCACATTTTTCCATACTAAACCCAGGCATGTATAAAAGAGTGATTTTTATTGTTGTTGTTGTAAGTCTTACTTGTCTTTAAAGGCAAGATACTTTTGCAGTAAAAAAATGTAGCCAAAGGACACTTTCTTTAGTAATAAGGTATAAAGAGTTATTTGAGAGAGATATTTCTATACAAGTACAATCTTGAAAAAGACCTGGGAGAGAGAAAATTATTTCCATCTGTTCTTTTATATGACAATTGCCTTACCGTACACTGTAGAAAGCAGTAAACTATAAGGGTTAGCAAGAAACGAACCTCCTCAAATATTTTCAGCTAAAAAACTTGGAAATAGTTATTGTTGAAATATCCTGAAATTTTGCTTTTGGAATGGTTTTCCTTGAAATCAGATGATACCAGTTGAAGTGAGTAATTCAGTCAATGTAGAGAAAAATATTGTAGTTATTCAGAAACAGTGCATAGAATTTTAAATCTCTTTTTAATTTTAAGGTTTTCTGTTAAGCTCAATGGAACTGGTAGCAATAAACATATAGGATTTAAAACTGCTAAAAAGTTTCTAAAACCAGACTATTAATAGGTAAAGTAAATGTAAGTGAAGTAAATGTGAGATTGTGTCAGGAGGAGAGGTCTTCTAAGTCCATTTAATTGTCACGCCTTATTTATTGAATCTATTTAATGTTTCCATGTGACTTCCCTGACCACACATCATAAAGCCCCGGTAAGCCATTAAGTCTCTCTTCAGCACAACCAGTTAAGTAGTTCATATCTTTGTCTCCACAACTTCTGCAGTTGAGGTTGAAGTGCCATGGACAGAGCAGTAGGGAAGTGTGCAGTGCATATATAGAGCTGCTTTCATCTTCGGGCTCTAACTGTTTCAGATACATAGATAATCTTTGAGAGAAGATACGAATATACTGGAATATTAGAGTCTGATAAAGAGCTTGAAATTTTCCTCTTGCTATTCTGATAATATCAGAAGATGGTATCATCAGGCTTTTAGTATCCATTTAATACCTAGTGCAAAAAGTTTTTTTCATCTAGCCACCTCATGAATTAATGTAATCTTTTCCTGTGCTACATTATTGGTACTAATATTGATAAATCTGATGTGCTACTATATTATCTGCTGTAATCTTATAGAATCCTGCTATGTGGAAGAATCTATTTCCTCTTGGCTGTTTGCCCTAGAGAACCAAAATGTTTCACTTGGGAATACTTCAGGAAAATACTCATGTGTTCCCAACCTTGCTCTGATTTGCAAAATTCTCGTTTCTGTATGAGACTGGGCAGTCAGAAGTGGGGCTGCAGCTCCTGGAAAAGCTGTGTGGGACTTGCATCATGTAAGCAATACACAAGAATGGTGGTACCAAATGATGACTCGGAGACTAAGCTTCATCTGAATTGTGCCCTGGCTTAACAGGCCTCTTGTGTGAAGGAAACAATTGTTTTTCAGTGTTTTAAGAATATTGCTGCTTTAAAAATAAATCTATAGCTCAACAGCTATATGGATGCTGGTTGTATTTTCCGTGACTGAAATATGTGTTGTCAAAGTATGAGTAGCAGCATGGTAGCCAAGTTCTATTTCAAAGTGAAGTGTACAGCTTTAATGACAGTTCTGCAAAGATCAGTTATTTGTGTATTCTTTCTATCCTTTATGCAGGCAACACTTAATGAAGTACACACACTACTAATGTCCATCCTGCAGAGAAATGAACTGTGAAAAAATTTAAGCAAACATGTTCCAACTGTTCATACAAAGTATTACATAAGTCACACATTATGTTTCCACAAAACTTTCCCTGCAATTTGCTGCTGCTCAGCATGTACTTCACTTAGCTTCCTCTAATTAAAATTTGCAAACAGAAAAGCTTTCCAGGGCTAAGAGACTCATGTGCTTTCCCAGAGTTTTGGAGCCACGTGTTTCAAGAATGGCTGGGTACACCACACCAATATAATATAAAGGCAACGTCAATCACCTTCTCTCACTTTTTAATAGCTCCCCTCCATGGTTCTCATTCTCTCAGTAGAAACTAAAGATTAAAGGAACTTTACTATATTTCAAGTACAGTTTAATCCATTAAGATGGATCTCCTTCATAGCAATGGCGTGCTTATCATTCAGCATTTACAGAGGGACTACAGGGCTTACCAGGATTTCCTTAATTTTATGTCACATGTTGGTGATCCGCGGAATATATTCTCAATTTATTTTCCTCTTTGGTTTCAGCTCAACCAAGTGGTTGGTACTAAAATGATATGGGTGGCAGTCATTGGTGATTGGTTCAACCTCATATTTAAATGGTAAGAAGTTGGATTTCTTTTAAAATTTGGTATTTTTAATGGTAGTTACTATATGTGCCTCAAGTTTAGAAAACTTTCTGTGAATAATGTACTAGTAGACTTTCCCCTGTAATTATAAAAGAGGAATTCACAATGCAGGTATTTTAAGATATGTTTGAAATGACATTGTGATAAGACGAGAATAACCTGTAGAACTATTATAGAACAGTTTTGGCAATATAGCTCTTCATATTCTTTATAAGATTATCATGTTTTGCTGAGGCCTTCTTACATAAAAATATTTTCATTGAGTTTCTGCTTTATTTTATTTTATTTTATTTTTTTGTCAGGATTTTGTTTGGCCATCGCCCATACTGGTGGGTGCAAGAAACAATGATTTATCCTAATCAATCAAGCCCATGCCTTGAGCAGTTTCCTATAACATGTGAAACTGGACCAGGTAAGAAATGTTGGAGATTACATTGGTACATTTAATAGGGATAGTGGTTTTGAGGGAGAGAGTATGTGACTTATGAAGGTCTTACATGATATACAAACCTTAGAGCTCATGTATAAAATAACACCAAAAAAAAAAAAAAAAAAAAAAAAAAAAAAAAAAAAAAAAAAAAAAAAAA